>NC_064619.1:525180593-525483493 GCF_023898315.1 Schistocerca nitens | reverse complement strand
GCTGCAAAATACTAACACAAATTCTCTACAGAAGAATGGAAAGACTCGTAGGAGTAGACGCCGGGGAAGATCAGTTTGGATTCCGGGGAAATGTGGGAACACGCAAGGCAATACTGACTCTACGACTTATCTTAGAAGATAAATTAAGGAAAGGGAAATCTATGAGTACATTTACAGCGTTTGTGGAATTAGTGAATGCTTTTGAAAATGTTGACTGGAATACTTTCTTTGAAATTATGAAGATAGTAGGGGCAAAATACAGTAAGTGAAAGACTATATATAGTTTGTACAGAAACCAGACGGCAGCTATAAATGACGAATGTCATGAAAGTGAAGCAGTGGATGAGAGAGGTGTGAGACAGGGTTGTAACCTACCCCCGATGTTATACTGAATCAGCAGTAAACGAAACCAAAGAAAAATTAGGAATAGGAATAAAAGTTCAAAGAGCAGAAACAAACATATTGCTGTCTGCCGATGATATTGTAAATCTGTCAGAGACAGCAAAGGACTTAAAAGAGCAGTTAAGGCGAATGGACAGTTTCTGGAAGGGAAGATATAAGGTGAACATCAGCAAAAATTTAAAAAAAGGATAATGGAATGCATCCGGTGATGCTGGGGGAATTAGATTAGAAAACTAGGCACTTAAAGTAGTAGATGAGTTTTGCTATTTGGGCTGCAAAATAACTGATGATGGCAGAAGTAGAGAGGATGTAAAATGTAGACTGTCAATGGAAAGAGAAGCATTTCTGAAGAAGAAAAATTTGTTAACATGGAATATAGATTTAAGTCTTCGGAAGTCATTTCTAAAGGTATTTGTTTGGAGTAAAGTAATGTATGGAAATGAAACGTGGACAGTAAACAATTTAGATAAAAATACAACGTAAGTTTTCGAAATGTGGTGCTACAGAAGAATGCTGAAGATTAGATGGGTCGATCAAGTAACTAATGCGGAGGTACTGAGTATTGGGGAGACAAGGAACAGCCTGAACAAAAGAAGCGATCAGTTGCTACAACACACTTAGAGACATCAAGGGATCATCAATTTAGTACTGGAGGGAAATGTCGGTGGTAAAATTGTAGAGGAAGACCAAGAGATGAATACAGTAAACAGATCCAGAAAGATGTAGGTTGCATTAATTATTCGGAGATGAAGAGGCTTGCATATGATAGAGTAGAATGGAGAGGTGCATCAAAACAATCTTACCAACTTAGTATTGGAGGGAAATTTGGATGGAAAAAATCGCAGAGGGAGACCAGGAGATGAATACAGCAAACATATTCAGAAAGATGTAGGTTGCAATAGTTATACGGAGAAGAAGAGGTTCTCACATGATAGAGTAGCATGGAGAGCTGCATCAACCCAGTCTCCTGACTAAAGACACACTCACATACTGTCCAGATCTTCCCTAGCCTTGTGTAATTCAGCCTGAAGGGCAGTAATTTTCCCCTCCTGTTGCACTATCTTCCTATCTTTGCTATATATTCTAGAAAACCACCGAAGTGCCTCACTTACTTCCCCAACTCCCAAGCTGCTACGGTCACCCACATAGAAAAATCTACAGCACCCATCACACAAAGGTCCGGAGCTAACAATTCTGCGGCAAGTCAAAGGTCTTTTCACTCGTGATAAATATAATACATTAGTAAAACCTAACACCTTTAAGTACGTAAATGCCTCTACATACAGGGTGGTCAGAAACAGCCTGAAAAGCCTATAAGGTTGTTGCCTAGGAGATTGTGCTGGAAATGATTGTCAAGACAAAAATTCAATACGTTACGCCTTTTCCGATTTATTTAGCATTGAAGAAAGAGATACTAAGGTCACTGTTAACGCAGCTTGGAGACTTAGATTGTCATTAAAATTGCAAAGAAAATTTTTTATCTTTGTAGCAAGATACACTGACAGATACGCAGGAGTCTACCGGACTTTCCGGAGATAGAGTCAGCAGTATGCAAGTAAGTGATTCTTGGCTCTTTTTCGTCCTCTGTCTCAACTTATTCCTCAGGGTTTCCATATTTTGACAGAAAAGCCAGCTAAGTTTGTTGATATGAGTATCATTTCTTCGGAACGCTGTTCGTAGATGTTGTAATACTTTCGCGAGACAATGTTGGAGCTCTCCGATGATGGTTATGGCTTGTTTGTCTCCATATTCTTGAATGCGAGGCAATACAACGCTAGTACTTTTCATTGAGTTGGATTCCTTGGGAATAATTGTGCCCCATGACCATGATATCATCCAGAACAGAAAGAAAATCAGCATCGGTCGTAATATGATCAGTATTTTATTGCAAATCCAGATTTCAGTAAACAATGCGGCTATTACCATTATGTTATAGGTAGTCATGTTGACTCAGCACAGTTATAACGACACGTATTCTGATACGTGTCGTTTGAAACTTCTTAATAAAAAATTTCTGCTTATATTGCTGAGTGAAATTAACTATACTGTCTCTTTACTATTCCTTATCATCTCAAACACTGACTTACAATATCCTAGCGCAACATAATCTGACTATTCAAAAATGATAACCTGACCAAATAATTAATACAAAAGAATGGCCCTGAATAAGAAGAAATCCTACAGTAACCTATACATTTTATAAGCCACTTACCTCACAAAAATGTTCATTACACGAGCTGCAGCAATTCCGCAAGCACCAACACTGCCAGCTAAATAAAAGATTCTATTACAATGAAATGAATACCCCTAGGTGCATACAGGCGTTGACATAAGTCAACGGGGACAGTTGAAAATGTGTGTGCCGACCGAGACTCGAACCCGGTCGGGATACACATTTTCAACTGTCCCCGTTGAGTTATATCAACGCCTGTATGCAGCTAGGGGTATTCATTTCACTGTAATTTTATTCTAACGAGTTGCATGGTCACCAATGGTATCTGCTCTTTATAGTTAAGCTCACCGGCCATTTGACCATCTTCTTATGTGCGGATGCACAAACAGTGCCTGAACTCTTACGGGAATCGGCAGTAAAGCCACGACGCCGGCACGGTAGCTCAGCGTGTTCGGTCAGAGAGCAATAAGAAACTGAGTGGAAGGATCAACAAACAAACTTTAACAGATGTCATGTGAGGTCCGCAACGATCAAATAAAAAAAAAAAATGGATAGAGCGTCTGCCACGTAAGCAGGAGATCCCGGGTTCGAGTCCCGGTCGAGGCACACATTTTCAACTGTCCCCGTGGACTTATATTAACGCCTGTATGCAGCTATGGGGTATTCATTTCATTGCAGTTTCATTCTAACGAGCCAGGGATATGGTTAGCAAAGAAAAGATTTTGTTGCAAAGCAAACAACGTATTTTTACCTTAATAATGTGACATCCAGTTCAAAAAATTATTTAATCATCAGTAATAAATCTCAATAATGGATATACACCCAGACCGTCTGCTCGTGCTAATACTGCAAACCTCCAAAAACGCTAATTATTAACCTCTAACCTCCATCACTGCTAACTACTCACTCCCAACTTCCATCCCTGCTGGCTGTTCACCTCCAACTGTGAGTCCGGCCAGCCACAGAGAGTCTCTTACAGACTGCGAAGTCAGAGATTTAATACAGAGCGCTACGTAGCGCTACCAACGTACAAAAATAAACAGCCTACTTACACATTATAGCTAAGTTCCAATATGTGTCGTAATAACTAAGTTGGGTCTGCATGACTACCCATAAAGCAGTGGTGATAGCTCCGCTTTTAGCTGAAATGTAGATCTGCAATAAAATACAGATGATACTACGGCCTATGCTGAATTTCCTTCGGTCCTGGAATAGTAGTTTTATTTTTACTGCGTAAGTATAGTGGAACTCAGCTATACATAGCGGCGCCACACCAACAGCACATCATGGACTGGTAGCATAAGGCAGCAATCACATTTAGCAACACATACGCAGAACCTGGGGATGACGTCTGGGTACGTCGTCGAAGTATTAAGCATATAATGCAATCAACAGCTTGGCTATACAACCGAAAGTACACCACTGACATTACATGATATGGTTACAATTTTATGGATAGGTCTGTAACCACTGAGGGTAGCATTTTCCATATATTTCATTCCCTTCCTCACACAGAGAGCATTGAATTTAATTAACATCTTTCGTAATGTGCCCTTGCTTTATATTGTCCGTGGTTTTAAAAGCAACATAAAACTTTAAATTTTGCTAAGTTAGTGTGAGAACTTAGTCATTGTTCATGTGCAGTTAAACCTGAAATATGAGAGATAAATTTCAGTACGATTTACTTGAGTGCATTGATATAAGAAATGCTCACATGTATTGCTATTTCACAAAATATTTAAGTAGGAATTCTGAGAAGTGTCTTTCATTCTAGGAGTTCATAGAAGAGCCTAGAAGAGGTCAATGCTGGTCACTCATCCGAATAAGCCAATGCAAAATAATGTCTACGTCTTTTACCACTATGAGAGAGCCCGTACCACAGAAAGCAAAATGCTGCGGGAGCCTAGTCTGCAGCCTAGACAGCCTCTGCGTAAGTGCGGTCTTAAATGTACGCACCTACTCCCTGCATCACTCTCTGTTATAAGAAATGGTACTGCAGTTCTGTCAATAAAATATCGGACTGAAGTATACATAGGCAAACTGTGAAATTGTCGATGCTAAAGTGCTTCGGAAATGGCTTTCCAACTGTATTATGTTCTTCGGTTTTATGATAGCCTTGAAAGTGCTGTATACAGTTTTTCGCACGATAGATTTGTTAATGGTGAAGAAACGTTCTGCTTAAAGAGAATAGCCTATTATTTTGGACCTTAATTTTAAAAGTTTCACTATTAAAATTTTTTATGTCAATTTCGTCACGACATGTTCTTACGCACCGTAGTGTCCCATAACTATGTCCAGTTTCCGCAATTTTGTTTCATTTTGTCTAGTGAGCATGTGTACACGACATTCTAATTACTTATTTTTTACAAGCGTTCGATGAGGTGAAATGAATAATGTTTTTATTCCAGTTTTTCACTTCAAGTTATGTAGAAGTAGACATCAAATAATAAAAACTTGAGCATAGTTTGGTGCCGATGTTTCCGACTACGATCAAACTCACGTATCTTATGGTATCTTATAGTTTTAGCTGTTATGTTCATTTGTTTGAGTGTGAAATGAAATAAAAATATTATTTAACACATTTATTTTACAATTTATCAAAATTAAACACCTGTACATCAGAAAACAAGTGACACAATTGTTGATTTGCCCCGTACGCTTTTGAGTTATTTTACAGATTATAATTCTCTCGTTGGACACCTTAAGGGGGGGGGGGTTGTTAAATTTTGCGAATTACATTAGATTCTTTGTACATAAGGAGACACCTGTCTCTAGGCCAAATTCACCCCTTTTACCATACAACTCGCTCCTTCACCCAGTTTTGCAAAGCTTAATGACTCTCCTTGTCAAATTTCGCTCTCGTATTTAACAATATAATTTTTAATTTTGGAAATATTGTTTGTCTTCTGAAAATTTCCCTTAGACATACGTCCATTGTGTCTGGGGCATAAGGGGGATATGCTTTCCAGTCGGTTCTCCTTGCATGTTATTGTTCAGCATTTACTGTAGCATAACCTGCAATTTGTATTAAAAAATGCTATTCTAATTCCAGGTATTCAAGTACCATACCTCCAAAGTAGAACAATTTAATATCATCGCACTGAAGATATAAATTTTGGCCAATATTTACGTCTCAAGTTCAAATGTTGTATAAAATATCATAAAACGCAAATTTATTAAAAAAAACTGTGATGAGACAGGGATAAATAATGCGAAAGAAGGACCATATACCGTATTGTTTAAATTTAATTACCCCTTTGCGGCCAGTCATAAAAGTTTGCAACAAAATCAAAATCGTGTCCGTTCCTGAAGGAGGTTCCGAAGCAGCTTACGCTTTCCAAGTATGCCGACATAGTAATACGGTGGTTTTATATCGAATGCAGCACATTTCAGACTCCCGAATGCAGCACAGAAGAAATCCAGGCAACAATTGCACAGTTCTACTAAGCTGTATAATAATTCGAGACTGACATCTTGCGCCATAGTTATAGAAGTTACTTTTCAATCTTATTTTATTACCGTTATTTTGACAGATTTTAATTTGTACGAAGAAACCTAATGGGATCGTATCTTGCGGTTACATTTCTGCACATAAGGTGCTTCAAAAGTGCGATAATCTCGGATGTTTCCAAAGAGAGCAAATACAGCAGAGTCGGGGAATGGCCGCGGGGTTTGTGCGTATGACGCTCAAAATAGCCTCAGCACACGCGCATGGCCAGCCCGTTTGTCATGTCAATTATGGGGACCACTATCGCTTGCGGTCGCCGAAATAACATGCCCTCGCGAACGTTAAAACTACGCCACCCCGCCAGAGCGCAAACAGCTGTGTGTGTGCGTGCGTTGCCCGCGCGGTTAAACGACCCTTTATGGTAATAATTAATACCGCACACAGAATGGAGCTGCCAATGTTGCGGCTTCGCCGTGTGATTGATGGCAAAATAAATTCCCCCGCACACGTCACACATAATTAATTAGCTCTCATCACTGAAAACTCCCTATTGAAACAATCATAACATTTTATTAAGAGCATTGGTACTTTTAATGCCAACTTCCGCAAAATATCAGCTCTTTACGAGCATTCCTTTTTACCTGATCTCCATTTACATTCTGCGCTACATTTTAACCATTCGTCTTCTTCTTTCGGTACACGGCTGTTACGGAACTTATTTAAAACTCTAAATTAGCTGAACGCATTCTCAAATTCGCCATCATGTTCTCATGTTTTTCTTTATTTTCTTCGTCTTTCTAAGCCTAATGGTTTTCTCACCTAATTTTTCAGAATGCTATACAATTGTTCTTGTTAGTCCTGTAAGACTAACTCGGTACACATCTGCATAGAACATTATTTTATTTTCATATTTTTTTTCTGTTTTTCCCACACAATCGTGTAAGTTTGTGTTACCTCTTAATTTATATGTTTCTGTTGTTGCTCTGTTTCCTAATGCCTACTCACAATATTTCTTTCCAGTTTCCCTATTTCTTCATTTCCTTTCATTGAGCCTAATATTTGTGTTCCCGATGCACATGCACATTCTGGCCGAGCTACTGTCTCGTTATAGTGGATTTTTGTATTCCTAGACAACGAATGCTTGTAAACACAATTTGCTAAGTGAAATGAAGGGTTCATTTATCGTATCTTGCTCTGACACCTGTGTTTTCCCACCTTAAGGTTGAATGATTTCCTCTACATGTTCACATTTGCCTGTTCTTCTATATTCTGCAATTATGGATCTGTCGTCCTTCTGGTGATCATGCGTCTTTGAGTTCCAGATTTCTTTCTGTTGCGAGAGTCGCTCTGTCTGTCTGTCAACCTTTAGAGAGTTGACTAACCATCGTATCAGGGCAAGTGATCGTACTTTGGTTTTTCGGCTCCCGTTTACGACATGGCAGGTTGCCTTTGTTAACCGTGAACTGTACAATCGAGCTAACCGTTTTCAAAATTTCAGACTTTTCGGTGAAATGGAACTTAATTGTTACGTCAGGGAATATAATTCTTCAGAACTTCCGCACATTTAAAAACTAATTGAGATCTCGATGCCAAATGTTATTCGCAGTATCTGTCGTTCCATTTTCTAGATGCCACTGTCATGATTAATGATGGCATCTCAATTCGGTAGAATGCTTCTGGGAGAATGATAAGCTGACAATGGCTTACCTTGGATTTGACAGAAAGGGATTTTTTGTTAAAAATAGTTCAAATCTGTGTAGAATTTTTTGAATTCTCTGCACGAGTTTTATTTCTTCCCCTGTCATTGCCAGTTTTCCAGAGAATTTCACGTAAACACCTGTGGTGTTTTGAACCTGAGTGATGTTGCAATATCTCTGCGTATTTGGAGTCGATGTAGAGTGTTTTCTCACAAGAGATTTGGTAGCCAGTGTTGGCAGCGATCTTATTACCTTTATTCATTTACATCTCTTACCAGAACTGATCTGTAGGTTCGTCTGAAACAGGGGAATATTTCGATCGATTTTTATGATTATTCCTGACTTAAAAACAGTGATACATGGGTTGTTAATGCGAATACTATTCAAAAATTGAAGTTTTCTCAGCTTGCAAAGGGGGAATTCAGGACTGGAAATACTGGTAGAGACTAAAAACAAATAAATCGGTTAAGGAACGGATTCTATGGGGTGGGGGGTAGATCATTTTGACTGTAATGAAAATTAAATGTGAGTGCGGCATGTAACTAGACAGATGGACTAAAACCGTTACTTTTTGGACTCGAAGAGATAAGGAAAGACCGAGATGCTAACGTCTTTCCCAAGTGCAAAATGTGTAAATACAATGTAAGACAAAAAATAAAAAAGCGCGCTACCGCGAAATTATTCGTATGGGACGGAAATTGGTAAATTTGATACAAAAAAATGATTTACAATTTCAGAAAAATTGCATGACCTATTCAAGAGAAGGAGATTCACGAACTGAGCAAGTCAGCAACGAGTTGGTCCTCCTTTGGCACTTATCCAAAGAGTTATTCAGCTTAGCATTGATTGATAGAGTTGTTGGATGTCCTGCTGAGAGATATATTGCCAAATGTTGTCCAATTGGCGCGTTAGATAGTCAAAATCCCGAGATATCGGAGAGCCCTCCCATAATGCTCTAATTGTTCTTCATTGGCGCGATATCAGGCCACCTTTTTGACCAAGGTAAGGTTTGGCAAGCACGAGGACAAAAAATAGAAACTCTCGAAGGCGGGCATTACTTTGCTTAAATGTAAGCCCAGGATGGCTTGCCCTGAACGGCAACAAAATGGGCGTAAAATGTCGTCGACGTCTCGCTGTGCTGTAAGAGTGTCGCGGATGACAACTAAAGAGGTCCTGCTATAAAGTGAAATGGCACAGCAGGCCATCACTCCTGCTTGTCGGCCGTGTGGCGTGCGACAGTTACGTCGGCACCACGCCGCTGTCCGGGGTGTCTGCAGACAAGTCTTCACTGGTCGTCGGGGCTCAATTCAGCACTAAATCGCGGTGCTCTTACGTAAATAACACTTCCTCACTTTACGAAACACAGTGCTGATGTTTCTGTTGTTTGTCCTGTCCCACTTTTTTTTAATCTCATTTTGTTCGTTTTCGTTCGTTGTATCTGCTCGGCGCGGACGTCGAAAGACACCCGTTTCAGTTCGTTGTTGATCCAGTAACTCATTTTTTTTTATTACAGAGGGCAGCTAGCCCTTTGACCGAACACGCTGAGCTACCGTGCCGGCTTTTTGACGTTCACTTGTTACTTGTTCTCAAGGCAGACTGCCGCCAAATTTGATATCTGTTCACTCCCCCCCCCCCTCCCATCTGCGTGCGTACGCACGCGCGTCATATGTGTGTGTGTGTGTGTGTGTGTGTGTGTGTGTGTGTGTGTGTGTGTGTGTGAACGCGTGCCAATGTGTGCATTGTTATTTGTATCACACACACACATATGACAGCGTGTGCGTACGCACGCAGATGGGGGTGGGGGTGGGGGGGGGGGGAGGAGAGTGAACAAATATCAAATTTGGCGGCAGTGTGCCTTGAGAACAAGTAACAAGTGAACGTCAAGTGGGACAGGACACACAACAGAAACATCAACACTGTGTTTCGTAAAGTGGGAAAGTGTTATTTGCGTACACAGCACCGCAATTGAGTGCTGAATTGAGCGCGACGACCAGAGAAGACGTGTCTGGGGACACCCCGGACAGTGGCGGGATGCCAACGTAACTGTCGCACGCCATACGGCCGATAAGCAGGAGTGCTGCGGTGCCATTTCATTTTATAGCAGTACGCCTTTTCTTCTTCATCCATTAATGTGGTGAATAGCGTGCCATCACATAGTGTAGTGTAGTCATTCATAATCTGTTGTCTTTCTGCTAATGTCTTCTGTATGTAGAAGTTTTCATCTATTGTACATCTGTGGTATGGGATGTGGCTGGATTTTAGTATTTTCCGATCTGTTTCTAATTTAGTTGGTTGATAGTTGTGGGCTATTAGGTGGTCAGCTACAGTGCTCTGAGAGCCGCTACTTTTTGGGTCTCTGAGGCGTTGTGAATACTTTTTTAAGTTCCTGTGTGATTTCACTATGTATACTAATTTACAAGAGTTGTATATAAGTTCACGTATGTCTGATCTGTTACCTGTATGTGTTTCCTTTGTTGTATGTAAGTTCACGTTTGCTTGATCTGTTGATCTATGGGTGTTTCCTTTCTTACAAGCTTTTTTTGTTTCCTGTTGCGTGTTCCCTTTTTTAGCTTCCTTTGTTTTATTCCTGATACATTCAGAATTTCAATCTGCTCGAGTCAACATTGTCAAAAGGTTTATCTACAACTACAAACGCCTTTCTTCAGTCTATCTTCTAAGGTACGTCATAGGGTCATTCATTGTTGCCTTGCCCGTTCCTACGTTTCTCCACAAACAAACTAATTTTAGCCAATGTTTGTTTCTAAGAATTTTTCCGTTTATCTGTAAATAATTCATGTCTGAAATTCGCATCTATTACTCATTAAATTTTTGGTTCGGTATCATTCATAACTGTCATCATCCGCTTCCCTTGGAATAGAAATTATTAAATCCTTCTTGCAGTGTGAGGGTATTTAGCCTGTCAATATCTTGCATACAAGATGGAATAGTTCTGGCATGGTTCGTTTTCCCAAGCATCTCAATAATTGTGTGAGAATGTCGCCTACTGCAAGGGCCTTGTTTCTGCTGAGGTCTCTCAGTGCTCTGTCAGATTCTTCTTGCAGTATAAAATCACCTAACTTATATTCATCTACTTTCTGTTGTCTGTTACGATACTGCCTTCAACTTCACTTTTTTACGCACCTTCCACCTTTCGGCCTTCGCTTCCTTCATTAGTACTGGTTTGCCATCTAAGTTCTTAATGTTCACACAACTCTTACTCTTTCCCTAGAGGTGACATTCGTCTTTCCCGTTGTCACGGATGCCTCTACAACTTTAACGTTCTGTACCAAATCTGATTTTTAATTATAGATTTTCTGTGAATCTCATTTTCAGACGTCTGAATTTTCTTTTGTCTGGTTCATTCACTGCGTTTTTATATGTTTTGCTTTCATCATTTAAACGAGTCTACCTCGTGCTATCCACGGATTTTTATCGGATCTTGTATTTTTACCAATTTGATCCTCTACTGCTTCATGCCGCATCTACACTTACTGTCAAAAGAACTATAATATGGGGTATCAAGTGAAATTTGTGACTGGATTGAGGACTTTTTGGTAGGGAGGAATCGGCATGTTATCTTGGATGGAGAGTCATCGTCAGATGTAGAAGTGTGTTGTTACACTTGCTGTTCATATAATGACATTGCAGACAATACTAATTCTAAAATCAGGCTTTCTGCAGACGATGTAGTTGTCTATAATGGAGTACTCTCTGAAAGAAAGCTGCAAAAATATTCAGTCAGATCTTGATAAGATTTCAATGTGGTTCAGAGATTAGGAACTTGCTTTACATGTTCAGAAATGTTAAATTTCGCACTTCACAAAACGAAAAAACTTAGAAACCTACGACTATAACACCAATGAGTCACTGTTCGAATCGGCCAACTCATACGAATTCCTGGGCATAACACCTTGTAGAGATATGAAATGGAATGATCACATAGGTTCAGTCGTGGGTAAGGCAGGTGCTAGACTTCGGTTTATTGGTAGAATACTGTGGAAGTGCAATCAATCTACAAACAAGATTTCTAACAAATCACTCGTGCGACCGGTTCTGGAATATTGCTTAAGCATGTGGGACCCGTACCAGATAGGACTAACAGGAGATATTGAACGTATACAGAGAAGGGCAGCATGAATTGTCACAGGTCTGTTTAATCCGTAAGAGAGTGTTACAGAATACTGAAGAAACTGAAATGGAAGACTCTTGAAGAGAGACGTAAACTATTCGGAGAAAGTCCGTTAGCAAAATATCAAGGACCGGCTTTAAATGATTACTCTAGGAATATACTATATCCCCTTACGTATCGCTTACATTGGAAACGTGAAGTAAGATTAGAATCATTACTGCACGCACATAGCCGGCCGGAGTGGCCGTGCGGTTCTAGGCGCTACAGTCTGGAACCGAGCGACAGCTACGCTCGCAGGTTCGAATCCTGCCTCGGGCATGGATGTGTGTGATGTCCTTAGGTTAGTTAGGTTTAATTAGTTCTAAGTTCTGGGCGACTGATGACCTCAGAAGTAAAGTCGCATAGTGCTCAGAGCCATTTGAACCATTTTTGCACGCACATAGGCATCCAAACAATCTTTCCTCTCGCGGTCCATACGTGAACGGAACAGGAAGAAAACCTAATAACTGGTGCAATGGGGCATACCCTCGGCCATGCACCTCACGGTGGTTTGCAGACTATAGATGTAGATGTAGAACCGTCTTCTGTTGTATTCCTTTCCCCTCTTTCTGACAATCGTTGTCTAATCCTCCTTTGAAACTTTCAACATCCTGTCTTTCTTTCAATTTATCCAGGTCCGGTCTCCATAATTTCCTACCTCTCTGCAACTTCTTTAGTCTTAATCTCCACTTGGCGACCAATAAATGGTTGTCAAAGCCTCACTCATCTAGTGCTGGGAATTTTTTATAGTTTATTATTTACTTTCGAAGTCTGTCTCGCCATTATGTAATCTATGTGAATACTTTCGGAGGATCCAGGTTTCTTATGCGAATAAATACTTTTCTATGATTATTATTAGAGGTATTACCAAGGCGGCTTCTCCTTTCACTCCTTTTACAGTTCGTGTTTTCTCATTATTTTCAGTTCCCTATTTTAAGTTTTCGTGTCCCTTAACTAAATGGTTCAAATGGCTCTGAGCACTATGGGACTTAACATCTATGGTCATCAGTCCCCTAGAACTTAGTACTACTTAAACCTAACTAACCTAAGGACATCACGAAAATGGAGTGAACTAACACCAAGGGCAAGAATCGGATAGTATGATTGGTGATTCCTTGTGTTGGTCGACAGAAATACAATTGAAGGTAAAAGTTAAATTAAAACTATTTGAATATAACATTTCTCTATTTAACATATTTTAATGAATTTTCGGATTTTTTGGTGTTCTCTCAGTTAGTGTGTAAAAATGGAACTCTTTGATGATCGCTTTGTTGTCCGTCTATCTGTGTGTCTGACTGTTAAGAACGCTTTTTTTCTGAGGAACCAGTAGATGTGATATACTGTCTGTATATAAAGTTTGTGCGGAAGCGTAGTGAGAGGGACTACTCTCATCTGTCATTTATCTCTGTAAATACTCCATAGAGAGGGTACATTAAGAGTGAATTGAAATTTATTCTACACATATAAGTTCAGTTTTCAAGGCAGCATTAAAATTTTTATTTTAATGAAAATTTGGATAACCACGCTTTTTCTGGTGCAGAGATAATTGGTTCACTTATCCTTAATAAAACTTGCATAATCAATCCAGAGCGAAGGTTGGGTGATAAATGAGGAAAAAGTTATAAAATATGCGGTCTCTGTGCAAAAACAAATCAGGACCGTTATACTACTGATAGTACTTCATTTCGTAAAAAAGGAACCAAAATACAAAAAAACATGCAGCCAAACGTTATCAATTCATGACTCTCTGTTATAAATAACAGAAGTTATTTTGCTTATATGTCTAGTTGAAACAGACTATCGAACCGACGGATGAATTTTCTTGACAGCCATTTGCAACGGCTTTCCCCGTCAATTTACTGATTCAAAGACAGGTCACCTTTGTACAAGATGACCCGTCTGACAAATTCCGATGCAATGACGTACAAGCCTTTGTTCGTTAATACTGCCGTTAAACGCATACGCTGAACGTCATCTCTCAAACGGCTGCGAATCATAGCTTAACCACAGTCATGTCAGCGATTTTCCGCGGGGGGGATATGATGTGTCAGACACTGTGTACGCAATTTCAGCTTCGGTTAATAATCATTTATTCCAAAGGCCACGCGGTATGGAGCATGAAACCGGCGGCAGTGGGAGGGCCGGAGGGTGGGGGGTGAGGGTAAATGATTGGGTGGTTACGCCCCGGCGGTCTGTCCAGAGCACGGGCGCGCACCCGCGCTGCACAGCGCGCGTCTTGTTATGTGGTCGCCGGCATCGCGCATACTATTACCGTACGTCACTGCCGTCTGATGAGTTCTGATAGCCGGAAATCATCTGCGTGATTGATGAAACCGTTGCGATCCCATGCGGCTCAGTCGTGGCACCACCGAGCAGGTCGCGGAAACCACCAAATAAATTAGCCAACAGGTCTCCCCCCCCCCCCCCCCACCCATCATGTCTCTAATGAAAAACAGCCTACAGTTGCACTTAGTTATGTTAAACCTTGACCATGTTTTCTGCTATAATAAAATAGCCTTCTTCAGAAGTCATACATACTAATAAATGAAAGATGTCTTAGCCCTCCATCACTTTTGTTTCAGCCGTAGGCAAAGGTCTGTCACATTTTTTACAGTCATTGTTTGGTGAAGCATTTTCTCGCATATGCTCCTACTACCGTCTAAAAAATAATAAAAAGCATTCCGTATAGTATCTAAATTTTATCCGCCTCCGTAGTCGCGTAGGGTAATACACACTCTTCAGATTAACTCAACTCGGGCGTAGTTCGAATCTTGGTGCTGTAACGGATTTGATGTCGGTATTCGATCAGAAAAGGGTGGAGATGTAGCAACACAAAGTTCCTTTTCGCCAAACTTCGCGCTAGTGTCCTGTTATAAACATAAAACTCCTTCAAAAAGTCTCATAAAGTGCTAATATCCGATACATTTACATACTGGTCCGTCCGTTGTACATGGATATTATATATGGACGTTGTATATGGACGTTCAGCTCGGCGGGTCTTCGCTGCTGTTCGAGATACTTAAGCCGTGTGTCGGCATAGGATGGTCCTTATCTTTTAGAATTTTGGGTTTCTTCACACACCCCCTAATTCTTTTTCCTATTGTTTAAAGAAGAACTTTAAGAGCTGTGTTGCTGAAACTGGAGATGAAGAACCCGTACCGCTGTGGCCGTGTGGTTGCGTCATGTCACAACTTGTATTTTATTACTGTTTATATATATGCTTGACTGCTATCGTTAGGATGGTCCTTATGTGGTGGTTACTGGTAAAGGTCCAGTTATTTTTTACTGTTGGTATGTTTTGGTAGTGTGCCAAATTTCATTGCAATTAATTAATAATGATCCACACAGCAACGGACTTAAAATGTATATAGGAATTACACATTTAAATAAGTGTGTGTATTTTACATTGGTATAAACAACTAAAGTAAGCTTATATACGTATGTTTTGCTAATACGCTTAGATACACTCCTGGAAATGGAAAAAAGAACACATTGACACCGGTGTGTCAGACCCACCATACTTGCTCCGGACACTGCGAGAGGGCTGTACAAGCAATGATCACACGCACGGCACAGCGGACACACCAGGACCCGCGGTGTTGGCCGTCGAATGGCGCTAGCTGCGCAGCATTTGTGCACCGCCGCCGTCAGTGTCAGCCAGTTTGCCGTGGCATACGGAGCTCCATCGCAGTCTTTAACACTGGTAGCATGCCGCAACAGCGTGGACGTGAACCGTATGTGCAGTTGACGGACTTTGAGCGAGGGCTATAGTGGGCATGCGGGAGGCCGGGTGGACGTACCGCCGAATTGCTCAACACGTGGGGCGTGAGGTCTCCACAGTACATCGATGTTGTCGCCAGTGGTCGGCGGAAGGTGCACATGCCCGTCGACCTGGGACCGGACCGCAGCGACGCACGGATGCACGCCAAGACCGTAGGATCCTACGCAGTGCCGTAGGGGACCGCACCGCCACTTCCCAGCAAATTAGGGACACTGTTGCTCCTGGGGTATCGGCGAGGACCATTCGCAACCGTCTCCATGAAGCTGGGCTACGGTCCCGCACACCGTTAGGCCGTCTTCCGCTCACGCCCCAACATCGTGCAGCCCGCCTCCAGTGGTGTCGCGACAGGCGTCAATGGAGGGACGAATGGAGACGTGTCGTCTTCAGCGATGAGAGTCGCTTCTGCCTTGGTGCCAATGATGGTCGTATGCGTGTTTGGCGCCGTGCAGGTGAGCGCCACAATCAGGACTGCATACGACCGAGGCACACAGGGCCAACACCCGGCATCATGGTGTGGGGAGCGATCTCCTACACTGGCCGTACACCACTGGTGATCGTCGAGGGGACACTGAATAATGCACGGTACATCCAAACCGTCATCGAACCCATCGTTCTACCATTCCTAGACCGGCAAGGGAACTTGCTGTTCCAACAGGACAATGCACGTCCGCATGTATCCCGTGCCACCCAACGTGCTCTAGAAGGTATAAGTCAACTACCCTGGCCAGCAATATCTCCGGATCTGTCCCCCATTGAGCATGTTTGGGACTGGATGAAGCGTCGTCTCACGCGGTCTGCACGTCCAGCACGAACGCTGGTCCAACTGGTTTTCAGGTTGAAATGGCATGGCAAGCCGTTCCACAGGACTACATCCAGCATCTCTACGATCGTCTCCATGGGAGAATAGCAGCCTGCATTGCTGCGAAAGGTGGATATACACTGTACTAGTGCCGACATTGTGCATGCTCTGTTGCCTGTGTCTATGTGCCTGTGGTTCTGTCAGTGTGATCATGTGATGTATCTGACCCCAGGAATGTGTCAATAAAGTTTCCCCTTCCTGGGACAATGAATTCACGGTGTTCTTATTTCAATTTCCAGGAGTGTATAATGGGAGAAATTCAAGCAGTACCATGTAACAGAACGTACAAAATGTGTTAATGCATCATAAATCAGTACTAGCTTTAGCACAATTTTCTTTTCAGCATCTTTCTTCGTGCTTGGGTAGAGCAATTACCCGCGAAAGTCTCGGACCAGCACAAGGTTTCAGTTTGCTAGGAAGTTTCATATCAGCACATACTCCACCAACGCAATGTTGTTCCATACTGTCGTTTACGAAATAAATCGTGAGAGCCTGTCTTGTAATAGATCCTTCTACGAGATTTTACCGCATCTCTCTCTCTCTCTCTTACGACTTATTGGAAAAAAAGTACCGTCTGGGAGCTTACATTTGACATTTTTGCCCCTTAATTCCCCTCTACTGACCTGCCTGTGAAGTTTCTATCATTCAGCAGACAATCATTCACAAAAGCAGAAGATTCTCGCGTTCTCGATTTATAAGCAATTTTAACACTACAGTCTGTTACACGCAATCTACTCACGACTTCGAGATCTGTCTCAGGTGCTAAAACAATATTAATATATTTCGATCCTTTGGCTCTCACAGAAAGGTGAACATCGCATGCAGCTCCCACAACACACAGAGAGGCGATGTTTCTCATTGAAAAAATATTGAAGACATCGCAACATATTGAAACTGGAAGAGTGTGCGGCATTTTAGAGCGTTCCAACAGCTATGCAAAGGTGTTGAGCGAGACAGTTAATGTCATCTTCCACAGCGACAGGGTAGCGGATGTCTTCGTGCTCCGTTTCGACAAGCATTGTTTCCTCATTTCGCAGTCATCTACATGTTTACTGTTTCGTTGCTGAGCATCACCGGAAGGTGCTATTCTCAACACGCACGAGGTAATAGAAATAAAAAGAGGTACTGTTATCTTATTGGTGAAAAAAAAAAAACACGTGGAAGGCGTCGCAGCGTATGAAAATAGGATGAACCAGCAGCATTGAGGAATGCTTCCATACAAGTGTCTGGCGGTGATCAGCTCTACATTTAATGCCACGGTCCACAGTGACAAGTAGCAGACATGCAGTGTCCTTCCAAGGCTCCCTCCAGCTCAACCGAGGGATGTCAGTCAGTCATTATGCGGTAATCAACAGCTCACCAGAGGAAGGGTGGGGCGTAAAAGACACTGTTGATATGGGACGATGTACTGTAATAGATACCGCAGCTGACTGCGTGATCAATTTTAGCGGTTTTACTATTTGTTACGTAGTTTCAACGCCAGACAATGACACAGCAAAATGCTTCCCAATTACTGCATCATCGCTAAATAACCCCTCCACTACTTTACAAGTACCATATACTACATTGCGAGTGCAGCTAGATGACTGTGCAGTACATCCCTTCGACCATATACATTAAAGCATACCACTTGTTCCGTAGTTTCAACGCCAGCCAAAGACACAGTAAATTGCTTCCGAATTTCTGTATCATCAATAAATCATCTCTCTACTAATTTGCAGCTACCATATAACAGATGCGAATGCAGCGTCATATGCCGTTGCAGTTGGGTTATCTATGTATTTCCAGCGCATCGATTATCGTGCAGAATTTACGATTACGACTGGCCATCTTTCCGTGTGTGCATGGGCGTCACAGAGTATTCTCGCATTCGTACGATAAAATCTGAGATTGGCATATCCCTCCCTCATTGTCTTTGACTAGTCCTCGCTGCGGAAATATTACCAAGCCAATCTTACCCATGGCACCCATCCAAAAGCACAAGATCTCTCCAGGTGCGTGCGTGTCGAGGAGGGTAACGTCTCTTAACGGTGTATGGCAGACATGAGAGTGTTGCGGTGATATAACAGACGTTTGAGAAGAAACGTATGGTTTATACATGATGGTGCTCCAGACGGATGGAGTTTCAAACATGCCATGTAAATCAGCCGTGCTAAAAATCGTGAAGCATTATTTCACTGTCTTGAGTCTCTATGAGGAAGGTGCACAAACTCCTAAAGTCACATGGTTCTGCAGCTAAAAATGAAATACTGTTAATGCCATACGGCTTAGTTGTACAAAAGCAATGCTCTTAATACTCTAATGCAGGATATATCTGTCCAACATCAGATATACAACCTCCCCCCCCCCCAGCGCTAGTTTCCTACCCCAATCACTATGGAGATAAACAATCATAAAACTACTTCGTTGTACAAAATTAATTGTATCGGTCATCACCTTCGGATAGCTGTGGAAACACTCTACAATGCCGCAAACTCTTCCAGTTTCCATATGTTGCGATGTCTTCCACATTTTTGTCAATGGGAAACATCACCTCTTTGTTTTATTTCTAACAACCTGTGTATTGTGGGAGCTGCATAATTTACACCATGCGCTGTTCAGCTTTCTGTGACATCCAAAGGATCGAAACGTATTAATATCGTTTTAGCACCTGATGCAGACATCAGAGTCATGGTAGCAAAACGAAGTGTATGGGGGTGTACAAAACTGTAGTCGTACCCTGCTTGGATGTGTTACAGCCGAAACAACAATGTATTAAACTGCTTATGAAGGACCAATACAGGAAACATCTCTTGTGATTGACAGTCTGCTGGATATAGTCTATATCCAGTACAGTCGACGAAACTTTACTTAGATCTGTGCAAATGACTTCGAGCACTGGCCATGGGCTCAAGTGGGGTGATACGTATATATTTAATATGCTCGATGTCAACACACAGGAAGTATTTGTTTTCTTAATATATCAGAAGAGAGAGACGTGGTAAAATCTTGTAGGAGGTTCTAATATAAGGAGTGGTATAACTGGTTAAAGTTTGGATGCAGATAGTTCTCTCAAAACTACACCGATTTTTATCATAAAACTAAGAAATCGAACGTATCTATTCTTATGGAATCATGATTGTTTTTACTATCATCATTACAACTGCATGTTTTAAAAAACAGGTGTTACCGCAAGACCTGCGTTATTTCACACTTCATAACCCTAATTATAAAGGAAACACTCTTGAATCATAGCTCGTTGTGAAACCTGGAAATGATAGTTTTACTTTTTCCCTGAAACGTGTGTAGATTGTGTGAAATAGGCTGTGATGATCGGATTACTTACAAAACTAGAACACAAGAGTCTACAATATGATAGAAAGTTTACAGACATGTCGGCAGAGGGGAGTTACGGAGCAAAAATGTCAAATGTAAGCATGTAGGCGGTAATTGGTTTAAACATAACAGAAGAGAGAGAGAGAGAGAGAGAGAGAGAGAGTAAAATCTTGTAGGAGGTTCTATTACAAGAAAGGCTCTCACGATTTGTTTCATGAACACCAGTGTAATATAGCATTGCATTTGTAAAACAGGACTTGTCATAGCGTACAAAACCGCCACGTCCTCTTGAGTTATAGCATGTTGTCGAACCTAAAAATGATTGAGTTGTTTTACCCGACATCTCAGCTACTGGCGTGAAATATTTTATTCTCTAATATTGTTTCACATGTCTGAAATGTTTGTAATACACACGTGCATGACAGTTTATTACAGACAATTATTTGAATGTGAGAGACGCTCTCAGGTCGTGTAAATTGTCCACCAAGCCGAAAGAAATGGCTTAAGACAGATGTCTTTTTTTTAATTTAAATTCTCGCTTTTTCTTTACTCCAGTGACGGTTTAGAAATAATGAGGACATTCTGCAGTGATCGGTAATTTTCGCAGTGAAATGAAAGTTTTTTTCCCCAATTTTACACAGGGTTGACGTGTATACGGGGTGTACAGCGTAGGGCACACAATACTCCTTAAAGCCTGTACTATGTATGGTAAGTTGACGGGCTTCACCTTATGAGAAAGGATTTTCGTATAGATATCGACCGCGTGAAATGCAACTACACGTCAGGACGAACAAAAAACAACTCAGAAGATGCTACCAATTTGTTAATAATACGGTCGCCAGCCTAATTAGGCATTAACTGAGTTTCTTCCCTGTACAAGTTGATGTACATTCATGCAAAACAACACGTAGTAACACTGCATAATATAGTAAATTTTAGAACCAGAAAGTCTATTGAACTGATAGTTTCACGTTCTGTACTGATATGGAAAATCCATGAATACAAAACACTACACTATAATGTTTATTACAAAACTTTGTACTGTCTATTGATCTGATTGAAATCGGGCATAGGTTACCCTAGAAATAGCACTTTCGAGTCACACACACAATGTCAGTTTTGATAAAGATAAAACACTGATAAATTTTGGCTTTTATATTGACTTTAACTTTGCTGGTCAAATCAGTTTAGAACACTTCAGAATCCAAATGAATAAAAAGGGGGGGGGGGACCCTGAACTGTTATGATTACTGTATTTAAAAAAATTGATTATTGAAATCTTTATGCGCTCAAGATTTCCAATATGAGTTACTACTCTTTTTATCTTATTTCCTGCTCATTTAAAAACCTTTATATCTGTCTCGAAATAATTAAACTTCATTACTATATCAATATTAAAGCTATCTTTCAACTTCGTTAGACCTTCGTTATTCATTTACTGGTTCATTAACAAAATAGTTCTTTAAACACCATTCTTACATAGTTAGGTCTGCATGTAATTATTATTAACACAAAATTTAATTTTTCATTTCGGGACACTCGGATTGCACAACATTTGGAAAGGACCCTGTCTAGGTTAGTTGTGAGGATAATTAAATGATAGGACAGTTCTGGTAAAATTTAAGTTGTTATTGAACAGTATGGAACAAAAGTAACACTAGTCCATACGAATACAGTACTAAAAGTTTCAACCTGTTTGTATCGATGCGGCGGTTGGCGGGAGGCGAGATGGCGAGGCACAGAGCACACATACAACCACAGCTATGGCTCTTGACGTATCGGCACTTTAATTCTTCTTAGCGTCGCCATACTTTTCCGTTTAGTGCCTATGGAATATTGCCATGCTGTATGGGCGTTGGAACGGCATACCCGAGGCTCAATGAAACTTCCAGAAGGGCCTCCTCGTTCCAGAACGTGTTGCTCAGACCCATGCCAAACTCCAACTACTACTGCTGAGCCCGTTGTGCCGTACAGTGCCCGCGTGCATTTTCCCGCGCTCGCCTGCCATCCACCTTTTACCGCTCCCTTACAGGCCGGGTATTCACCCGAGGTTTTGCATTCTACATATCCTAACACATTGCCTATGTATGGACCAGACGCACAGTTACAATTTTAAACATGTTACAACAGTTTCAACATTTGTTACCTTTCAATTCTATTACAATATTGCTTGACATTTGACATAAACATTAATATTCACATTGAAATTTGTTTACAGTTTTCTTAACACAATGACATGAAACAAAAAAGAAATGAAATCAGAACATCAATTACACTAATTTATCGAAAAATCAGATGGAAAACAAATTACTTATATGTACAATAGTGGTGGTGGTGGTTAGTGTTTAACGTCCCGTCGACAACGAGGTCATTAGAGACGGAGCGCAAGCTCGGGTTAGGGAAGGATTGGGAAGGAAATCGGCCGTGCCCTTTCAAAGGAACCATCCCGGCATTTGCCTGAAACGATTTAGGGAAATCACGGAAAACCTAAATCAGGATGGCCGGAGACGGGATTGAACCGTCGTCCTCCCGAATGCGAGTCCAGTGTCTAACCACTGCGCCACCTCGCTCGGTGTACAATAGTACAGCGTTGTTGTTGTTACACGTTGACCTCTCAAAGATGGTGCACTTCGTTGGGTGTCTGAACAAAATGAAGTGCGAATTGTATCCCGCAGTCGAACATAGAAACTATACCGACTTTTCTCATAAAACTAAAAGAAAATGAACTGCGCCTTTTTTCGTCGAAAGAGGACATTTATTATCATCGCGTTTGGTTTCCCTTTTTAATAGATGCTTGATTATAAGAGATGTATTGGCGTTAAATAAAAGCGACAGGCCTACTGGAGACGTTGAGGACGTGCCTAGTCTGTCTGTGACGTAGCCGATGCAGCCAGCTGTGTCCTGAGGGGGGGGGGGGGGGGGGGGCGTGTGGGGGCGAGGGTGTTTCGCTGTAACTTAGATAGACAAGTTTCACTTGGAGCGGTCTTCCATTCAGCCTTCCTTTTATCTCCTATTGTTTGGTTGTATATACTTGTTTCTGTATTTACAAAAGACCATCGGCTCAAGGCGGTCTGCAACCACGGTGAGCTTCCGCTACATCTTCAGGCAACTCCGACGGCATCTGAGGAATACTATGCTCCCAGGGGCTGTAGTCGCTTTGGGATGAAGGCTTCCTGTTTTCCAGTTCGTTGCTATTCCAAAGGGGTCCAGTTTTTCCGAGGCATACACTGAAGCGCCAAAGAAACTGGTATAGGCATGCGTATTCAAATGCAGAGTCGTGTATCCAGGCAGAATACTGTGCTGCAATCGGCAGTGCCTATAAAAGTTGTTAGATCAGTAACTGCTGCTACAATCGCAGGTTATCAAGATTTAAGTGGGTTTCAACGTGGTGTTATAGACGGCGCACGAGCAATGGGACACAGATTCTCCAAGGTAGCGATGAAGTGCGGGTTTTCCCATATGACCATTTCACAAGTGTACCTTGAGTATCAGGAATCCAGTAAAACATCAAATCTCTGACATCGCTGCGGCGAGAAAAACATCCTGCAAGAATGGGACCAATGACGACAGAACAGAATCGTTCAACGTGACGAAAGTGTAACCCTTCTGAAAAATAGCTGCATATTTCAGTGCTGGGCTATTAATAAGTGTCAGCGTGTGAAATATTTCACGAAACATCATCGATGTGGGCTTTGGGAGCCGAAAGTCTACTTGTGTACCCTTGATGACTGCACGGCATAAAGCTTTACGCCTCGCCTGGGCCCGTCAACACCGGCGTTGTTGGCTGGCCAGAAGAGTTTCGTATCAAATTGCATTGAGCGGATGGACGTGTACGGCTATGGAGACAACCTCATGAATCCATGAACCCTGCATGTCAGCAGGGAACTGTTCAAGTTCCTGGAGGCTCTGTAATGGTGTGGGGCGTGTGCAGTTGGAGTGATATGGGACTTCTGTTATGTCCAGATACACTCTGACAGGTGACATTTATATAAGCATACTTTCTGATCACGAGCATCCATTCATGTCCACTGTGCATTCCGACGGACTCAGGCAATTCCAACAGGACAATACGACACTCCACACGTCCAGAATTGCTACAGAGTGGCTCCAGGAACACTCTTCTGAGTTTAAATACTTCCGCTGGCCACCACACTCCCCAGTCATGAACATTATTTAGCATATCTGGGATGCCTTACGATATGCTGTTCAGAAGAGATCTCCACCCCCTCGTACTCTTACGAATTTATGGACAGCCCTGCAGAATTTATGATTTCAATTCTCTTCACCACTGCTTCAGACATTAGTCGAGTCCATGCCACGTCATGCTGAGGCACGTCTGCATGCTCGCAGGGGCCCTATACAGTATTAGGAAGGTGTACCAGTTTCTTCAGAACTTCAGGGCATGTTTGACAGATTACAAGAAGCGACTTGTTCTTGTCTTCTGTCTATCTGTGACTGGTTTCCGCAGACTGGAGACCACATATCAATGCCACCAGAATGATCTCTTTGTGGATAACCAGCAGCAAGATAGAACAGGCCTCGTTCCGTACCTATGGTGTGGAGAGGGATGGAGGAAGGGGGGGGGGGATGAAGCTTGGAGGGGAAGGAATGGGTTAAGACTAACTCAAAGTTAGAATGGAAAAGAAAAATGAGAATGCGCTAGGTGACAATCAGTTTGGCTTTAGGAAAAGTAAAGGGACGAGAGAGGCAATTCTGACGTTACGGCTAATAATGGAAGCAAGGCTAAAGAAAAATCAAGACACTTTCATAGGATTTGTCGACCTGGAAAAAGCGTTCGACAATATAAAATGGTGCAAGCTGTTCGAGATTCTGAAAAAAGTAGGGGTAAGCTATAGGGAGAGACGGGTCTTATACAATATGTACAACAATCAAGAGGGAATAATAAGAGTGGACGATCAAGAACGAAGTGCTCGTATTAAGAAGGGTGTAAGACAAGGCTGTAGCCTTTCGCCCCTACTCTTCAATCTGTACATCGAGGAAGCAATGATGGAAATAAAAGAAAGGTTCAGGAGTGGAATTAAAATACAAGGTGAAGGGATATCAATGATACGATTCGCTGATGACATTGCTATCCTGAGTGAAAGTGAAGAAGAATTAAATGATCTGCTGAACGGAATGAACAGTCTAATGAGTACACAGTATGGTTTGAGAGTAAATCGGAGAAAGACGAAGGTAATGAGAAGTAGTAGAAATGAGAACAGCGAGAAACTTAACATCAGGATTGATGGTCACGAAGTCAATGAAGTTAAGGAATTCTGATACCTAGGCAGTAAAATAACCAATGACGGACGGAGCAAGGAGGACATCAAAAGCAGACTCGCTATGGCAAAAAAGGCATTGCTGGCCAAGAGAAGTCTACTAATATCAAATACCGGCCTTAATTTGAGGAAGAAATTTCTGTGGATGTACGTCTGGAGTACAGCATTGTATGGTAGTGAAACATGGACTGTGGGAAAACCGGAACAGAAGAGAATCGAAGCATTTGAGATGTGGTGCTATAGACAAATGTTGAAAATTAGGTGGACTGATAAGGTAAGGAATGAGGAGGTTCTACGCAGAATCGGAGAGGAAAGGAATATGTGGAAAACACTGATAAGGAGAAGGGACAGGATGATAGGACATCTGCTAAGACATGAGGGAATGACTTCCATGGTACTAGAGGGAGCTGTAGAGGGCAAAAACTGTAGAGGAAGACAGAGATTGGAATACGTCAAGCAAATAATTGAGGACGTAGGTTGCAAGTGCTACTCTGAGATGAAGAGGTTAGCACAGGAAAGGAATTCGTGGCGGGCCGCATCAAACCAGTCAGTAGACTGATGACCAAAAAAAAAAAAAAAAAAAAAACTCAAAGTTGGTTAGTTAGTGAGCGCCCATCAAGGAGGACGCAGCTGCAAGTGCTGCCCCTATGTAATCTTCTGGGGTTGGTTTTTGCAGTAGTGTTATTACGATGATTTTTTTCCAACCCCCAGTACATCTTTTGCATTATGACCCATTCATTATGAGTGCTGGCTTTTTTTTACTCGATATTTTCGAGGTGTAATTAAAACAGTGGTGCATTTTATTCTAGCAGTTGTGACAGCATGCACTAACTTCAGTTGACTCTCACGTCAAACGGTGTAGACACAGTCCTTAGCTATATGCTTACAGGTAATACACTTATTAAACTTCTCTCTGTCTGACACCAGTATCTCGTCAGTTGAATACATTTCCCACAAAAAAAAGAATAAACTTAGTAGTTTACACCCCAGCCTTTTTCCCACCAGCTTGCAGGTGAAGGGTACAGTTTGAGTACACCTGCCAATAGTTTCGAGTGGTATTACGAAATTTTTTCCCAGCAGGATAACACCACTTGTGTGGCATCACTAATTTTTGAGTTGTATTGCGATTTTAGGCAGTAGTTTAGCGCTATGCATATAGTTGCGTAATTGGGACTTACCTGTACACTTAATTATGTAATTAGGGCAGATCTTCATTTCAGTTTCCCAACAAAAAAAGTAAAGTACACTAAACTGACATTCCTTTCCCGCATCTGGTCAGTCTCCATGTTTTGGGGGATGCGCTTGGACTTTCAATCTAAAAGGACCAGGGTCCTAGTCCCAGAAAGGGCACCGCCATTTTTAATTTCTAAACAGTTCCCAGGTGTGGATGGGGCAGGACGTCAGCACAGCCCTGGGACAAAGAAATGCCCGAAAAAATTCGTAATTCCTATCAAAATTCTAAATTCTCCCCAGTAGTGTAGGTGAGGGAGGGGGATGGGGAGGGAGAGGGGTGGGGAGAGGGCTGGGACCAAGTATCAGGCTGAGGAAAACATATGACGTCATCTGGGGGTTTTGGTTGGCGTGTTTGGCATCATTAATTTTTTAGTTGTATTGCGATCAATTTAATTAATATGCACATCAGTTTCATATTAATTTGATAGCAAATGTGGGCACATGCCACCAGTACCCTACTACTCACGTAGGCGCAGTTAAGTGGCAGGCTTCGGTTCTTTGACAGGATACATGTAAAATGCAATCAGACTACAAAGTAGACTGCTTAAAACACATTGGTGCGACGTTTCATACATTAATTTGTGTGTCCCGTACAAAGTAGGCTAAAAGGGGTATTGAATGAAGACATTAAATGAAGACAAAGAAGAGCAGCATGAATTGTGACAATTTGTTTGATCCAAAGGAGAACGTCATAGCGATGTTGAAGAAATTGAACTAAGACAGACTTAGCAAAAAAGAAGCAAAGCGTGCCATGAAATATGTTTTGCATGTGAACAACTACAGCTTAATCTATGCATAGTTAAAAAATTTTTCAAACAAATTTGTGGTACTCTCTCCTAAAAAGACTTTAAAGTCCGCTTGTAGCTGAAAATTCTCGTTTATTGTTAAAATGAAGGTACAACCGGTTTCACGATAATGAATCGTATCTTAGGGTTAACTATAACACAACATACATACGAGTTTGAGGTCGTTAAGTGAAAAACCTAATTGTGCCTACTGTGATGGAAATAAAATATTACTCATTTGGCTAGATCTCAGACACAGAGCCACCCTTTCGAACTGTAGTTGTTTTGCTCTCCTTTATGGCTAACTCCTTCACAATAACAACTGCAGTAGCTCATAATCACTGCATTCCTTGTCAGTTTTAGCTATTTTCATGATTTGTCTTGCAATTGGAATCATTAATCCGTTTTAACCTAGTTGTTCCTGGGGCAGAAAGCTAACTTTAATAACTCATAACCATTTTTAATTTTGATTTAGTGGCATTTGTACAAAAGCTAAAAAAATAAGCAAAGTACCCATAGTTTTTCCAATATGGTAAAAGTGTTAGTAATGCTACCAACGACGACCAACACCCGTTGTTATTGTATAATTTATCTTCAGCAGTCAGTTTTATTTGTAAAACGACTTCCAATTTTCGAAAAATAAGGTGCTACGGTCTCATCCAATCTTCATGTCCTCTACCGGCATCTACTAACATTTGTGAGGTAGGTATGGCCCCTTGGCTGTGTCAGTTCCTGCTATGATTTACTAGCAGGCGCATCTGCACACAATGTTATTATTTCTACATCGTAGCTGAGATAGTTGTTTTCCTTAGTGCTATAAGGAGTTCAATGAATGGTAAGTTGCTACCATATTATATTTACTTCCTGCTGATGCATTTTCGTGTACTACCGCGTATCTACCCTGTTTTTAAGGTCCAAATTAGAATGTGATGACTCATAATTATCTAACACTATTGGTGAATCTTTTAACATCCTTTACATTTCACAATGCTATTATATGAGCCTTACAGAATGTTGCTAGATCGTATTGGTTTAATGGCTTCATGTAATCCAGCCAAGTGAGAAATTTCCTGTCTTTCTCATAATAAGCACTTTTAGTTTTTTTCACTTAACGGCCTCTAATTAGTATGTATGTTGTTGTATATTTAACCTGAAGATGCGATTCATTATAGCGAAATCGGTTGTATCTTTATTACACAATAAATGAGGATTAGCAGCTTACAAGCGAAGTGTACAATTTTTTAAAGATTGAACGGCAATTTTTAAAATTTTTTTTAAACTTTGCCGTGAAAGCCTGCCTACAAAAATTTCTGGAGCCAGATTCAAATGAAGAATTTAGGAGTGTACTACGACCTCTAACTACCACTCGCAAACAGTTCGCATAGACAATCTTAAACTAAATATAGTGTGCACAGAAAAGTTGAAGCAATCATTCTTGTTGCAAATCATGCCTAAATGAAATGAATAGAAGCCCTACAAAATTTTGAGGTGAGAAGTACCCTCTGCCATGCACTTTACACTGGTTTGCAGAGTATAGGTATAGATGCAGAGGAATAAGAACAGGAATCCTTGAAGATCACTGTTGTTTTACCTATGCAGTTTCTTTCTGTGAGCGCTCTGCTGAGATTTCCACGAACAGCGAATGAAAATGCTGGTGCGGCGTCTGAATATTAGGAAATTTTAGCGATCCTGTCAGATGCGTCTCCATTTACATGTACCGAATGTTTGCAATTAATGTCCAGCTACTCAGAGAGGTCTAGTGTGGGCTGCAACTACCTTATGGCACCGAAACTTCACAGATATACTAATGCATTAATTCGGACCGAGTGACACTGGAAAAAATTAGTTTCTATTTTGCCCACCAGGTTGTAATCTGACGCTTTAAATGCATGAAACAAGTATAGAAATGTTTCCATGTCTAATAGAATAGGAACGGGATGTGGCCGGAAAACGTAAAGCAAGGACGATAGGCATAATGTTGACTTTATTATTAACAGCCGCTTATATACACTGATGAGACAAAACATTATGACCATCTACTCAATAGCTTGTTTGTCCGTCTTTGCAACGAAATACGTAACTGATTCTGCGTACCAGGGATCAGGCTAATGAAGGTATGCGGCATTATATATCTACGCGCAGGTCGTGTAATTTGCGTAAATAACGGACCGCTGATTTGTGTACGAGATGATGGCGTCCGACAACGACTCAGATGGGCTCCATAGGACTTATATCAGACGAATTTGGTCGACATCAACGTGATTTTACTATAATGATCGTCAAACCACTGTTGCACGATTCTGGCTCTGAGACACGGACGCTTATGCTGCTGAAAGGTGACATCGCCGCCGGGGAAGACAACAAGCATGAAGGGATGCGGGTGGTTCGCAGTTGTAAACGTGTCTACGATTACAACCACGTGTCCCACGCGAGCGCAGGAATATGTCTCCCATAGCATAATACTGCTTCCACCAGCCTGCGTCTCTGGCGCGCTGCAAGTTTCGAGCCGCTGTTCACCTCGTTGGCGGCGTTTGAGGAGACGACCAGCGACCTAGTCTAGCAAATACCTGATTCAGCCGAAAAGGCGACACTTGTCCCTTGGCCGAACGTCGAATCTCGATCGTTCCGTGCACTTTGCAATCGTAACTGACGATGTTGTAGGGTCAATATGTGAACACGTAGGTGTGGTCTGCAGCGGACCTCGATTTTCAACAATGACAATGAACGGTGTGCCCCGAAACACTTGTGCGTGCACCAGCATTGTACTCTTTCGGCGGAGATGCCACGGATCACCATCCATCCTAATTTACAGAGCAGACAAACCTCCGACCCCACGTTCTGTGACAAGTCGTGCACATCCAGCAATTTAGCACCTAGTGGTAGTTTCACTGCCCTTCTGCCTCTTTCCGTAGATGCTCACGACAGTAGCTCGTGAAAATTCAACCAGCTTCCCAGTTTTCGAGATATTCTTTCACAGTCTCGTTGCAATAACAATCTGTCCTTTGTCAAAGTCGCTTATCTTAATGGATGGGTGTTCCCCTGTTCGTGCCTGCTCCGTTACATACGTACTTCTGTTACCGCGTCACGTGCCCGCAGCGCCACCAGGCGGTATCCAACGTCACGGTGGGCAGTGTTCATAATATTTTGACTTCTCAATTTAGTTTGTTCAATGCTAGCCCAGCAGACGTAGACGAGATGCTGTATCCGTAAAATGATGTTATCAACAGTTGCTCGCAGCAGTTCCGGTGGAATCTGTCCCTAGTAAATGCGTTCTCTTGCATATCCTCAGTGCTAAAAGTCACATGAATTCAGGTGATCCTGCAGGCCATGAACCTACGAAACCTCATGCAAAGTCGCATTAAGCAAGTCTTTCACTGGGCGAGCGACATGCGGTGTTGCCTCATCTTGCATGAAAGCTGCGCTCTTCCAAAGCAAAATCACTTCCTGTTCAAGGCGGTCTCGGTAATATGCAAAAGTCATAGTGCTCCTGACATGCCCTCTCGGTGTATTTTCTTCAAAGAAGAACGGACAGAGAATAAAGCTGCTTGTGAATCCCCGCCACACACAGTCACATATGGCGGCTGCAGTGGCTATTCGTGCACGCTGTCCAACAGCACCCAAAATTTGGCAGTTTTGTGTATTCACTGCACCCGTAGTGTACAATGTGCCTAGTTATTCCACAGAGTATTGCCCAGCCATATGTGATCAACTACGATTTGTGCCAGCCAGCGAAGAGCAAATTCACAACGTTGCTGCGGATCATGAGATTTCAGTATCTGCACCGTCTGGATGCTGTACGGTTAGCAGTTTGGTACAGACTGCAAAACTTTCCATCTGTTGTCCACGGGATGGACAGTTCTCGTGACACTGCACGAGCGCCGGCCGCTGTGGCCGAGCGGCTCTAGGCGCTTCAGTCCGGAACCGCGCTGCTCCTACGGTCGCAGGCATGGGTGTGTGTGATGTCCTTAGGTTTAAGTAGTTCTAAGTTCTAGGGGACTGATGACCTCAGATGTTAAGTCCCATAGTGCTCAGAGCCATTTGAACCATTTTGAACTGCACGAACACTAGTTCTACGCCGGGCACTTGGTGCATGGTCGCTCACAGCAACAGCCGTCTTGTCAATAACTTCCACCGGGATATGAAGCCTTAGGTAGGGTAAAATTTGAGTGTGTCTTTCACTAGTTTCGAGTGGTATTGCGAAATTTTTCCCCAGCATGATAACACCAGTTCTATGGTATCTTCAGTTTTTGACTTCTATTGCCATTTTATGCCGTGCTTGTGCTGCGCTATGCATATTGTTGAGTAATTAGGCTCGATATTTATGATTAATTCTGTAATTAGGACCGATTTTTGCGTCACTCTCCCGACCAAAATAAATAAATACACTAACCTAACCTTCCTCTCCTGCATCTGGACAGTTACAATGCGTTGGGTGTGGGTGTGTGTGTGTGTGGAGGGGGGGGGGGTGCGGGGGGTGCACTTGGGATTTCCATCCAGAAGGACCACGGTTCGAGTCCCAGAAAGGGCAGCGCCATTTTTTATTTCCTGTAAATTCAAAGCGCCTCTGGTGGAATAATTGTGTTAGGTGGGGTGCACTTGGGCTTTCCATCCAGGAGGACCGGGGTTCGAGTCCCGGAAAGGAAACTGCCAATTTTATTTTCCCGCCAGTTCCTGGGTGGGGGTGTGGTTAGACGTTAGCACGGCCCTGGGACAAAGAAATTCCCTCCAAAATTCGAAATTCCCACCAAAATTCAAAATTTCTGACAATAGGATAGGTTGTAGGAGGGAGAGGGGTGAGTGAGGGGGAGAGGCTGGGGCCCACGTTCAAGCTGAGAAAAACTTGTTATCTGGATGAGGGGGATGGGCGTGTTCTGGGGTGGGGGTTATTAATTGATCAATTTAATTAATTTGCATATCAATTTGATATCAAAATTGCATGAGAACCCCACTACCATAATACTTGCGTGCGGTTGATTTTGGCTCATACATTGCAGTAAATGAAAGGTACATAAGATAATGAAGTTTTATTTAAAACTGGCAACAGAACGATAAGTCATTTCGTTCGTTATTGGTTTTTACATCCGACTGACTGCTGCGTGCAATGCGCCTATTTCTGTCCCTGAAAACTGAGAAATATTTGGCCATTACAATCGTCATATTTCGTAAACGGTTCAATATACTGAAATGAAGTGTTTTGCAAATGATAACAACAAAAAGACACGTATATTTTATGATGATACACTGACGTATGGAACTAACTTATCCGTGGCTGTGAGTGGTGGACAGCTCAGGTAGCACTGTAGAAGACGCAAAAAAAAAAAAAAAAAAAAAAAAAAAAATGGTTCAAATGGCTCTGAGCACTATGGGACTTAACTTCTGAGGTCATCAGTCCACTAGAACTTAGAACTACTTAAACCTAACTAACCTAAGGACATCAAACACATCCATGCCCGAGGCAGGATTCGAACCTGCGACCGTAGCGGTCGCGTGGTTCCAGACTGTAGCGCCTAGGACCGCTCGGCAGAAGACGCAAGCTGCGTGTGTAAACACGCACCTGGGGAACGGCAGAGCAGGACATGTATCCACGTTCATAGCAGCGAAAGGGCTAGGGGACTCCGGAGGACTGCCCAGCAGTGCTCGCTGTCCCTTCCTTCCGTAAACACCCATCCAAGAATCCGTCAAGTTCATGGTACACAATTACCAGCTGACAGGCAATCAACTGCCGAGATACATAGAAATTAAGAGATGTGCTAGCGGCTCGATCTTTGCAATCACTGATATAACCTACCTTATCAGTATTTATAAGTACATCTATAAAATTGATCAAAAGCAATGATGTATGAGACACGTCGAACATCACTTAACTAAAATATTTCTTGGTAGGAGTTCCACACAACTGGCTAATTTCCTAATGTGGGACACACAAGTTGTAGCAGAATAGCTCCCAAACAAATGTATAAAGTGCTACACGAATTAATTTTAAACGTCTATTCAAAACTGCCTTACGAAGCAGTTAACGTAACTAAATAAACTCCGTGTTAAAGATATTGTGTCATTCGAACAAGACACAGCCAGGGAAAAAGCACCACAGACACACAGATGCGAGCAGGTGCCAGTTCTAACAATACCACCACTTGCAAAGTAGGTTAGAAATCAAATTAATAATGTTTCTCACGCAACATATGTTCGCTTTATTGGGCAACAACAACGTTATTGACTGTGGATGGTATCGTTAGAATGGAAATAATGAAGTCACTGTAACAAAAGTCATGAATTTTGGCACTTATCTTGAATGGATTCCCACGTAGATTTCGTCGAAGTTGTTATGGCTCATATTGTTGATTCTAGAGTGATTCCACTTTGACTGCTAGAAGGTCCAGATCTGTATTTTAGCAATATTTGAAGACCTAACAAATGCGTTTTTCAGGAAATTCTTAATGATCAAACAATCCCAGTTCAGAACAATGGTATGGTAGAAATAATTTTTGACTTGGTGTTCACGATCCACATTTTTTATTAAACTTCTTGTAAATTCACATATACTTCTTCTTAATTGTCACTTCATCAAGAAAACAGTTTTGTATCAATCTTCATATATTTAATTTCCACTTTAACCAATCACAAGACTTGACCGTTCTTTTACAAAGCGAAATAACAACTTCTGCAAAGTGAAACAAAGACTGCTCTGTGCGCATTCGCGCCAAAACAGTTACAAGTAAGTCAAAGAGCCGGCCGCGGTGGTCTAGCGGTTCTAGGCGCGCAGGCCGGAACCGCGCGACGGCTACGGTCGCAGGTTCGAATCCTGCCTCGGGCATGGATGTGTGTGATGTCCTTAGGTTAGTTAGGTTTACGTAGTTCTAAGTTCTAGGGGACTGATGACCACAGATGTTAAGTCCCATAGTGCTCAGAGCCACTTGGACCATTTTTTTAAGTCAAAGATTATGACAGTCTCACAGAAATGAATACACACAAGAACCATATCACTGTAATATATCGATACATCAGATTACCTATACATTAATAAATCCAAATGTGAATATTGTCACAAAAATATGTCTGTTACTTCGCAGAAAAGTAGTACGATATTACTGGTATCAAGAACTGGGGTTGGAGAGCCGTAATGGTCACGTAAATAAAGAACCATTACACAGTGCCATAAAGACTCGCCACCTGCTCGATTTCGACAAGCGACACGGGCGGCGCTGACATGAGGATATCGACTTCACCTCGGCCAATTGCCGGCTGAGTACAATCCGCCAAGGACCGTACTATAACGGACAGAAGCCTGCTTGGAAGATAGAAGAGCAGCTGTCGCCCACTTGGTTATAGATCATCGTCCAGGGCTGACTTAGACAGGGAAAGTCGTTAAGTGAACTCTTAGAAGTGAACAGACAATTGTTGTAAAACTGCATTTGCTATGTACTGTTAAGTTGACCTACGATTATTTTCACATACCACTTGGGGCCCTTTTTGTGTTATATTACACGCAGTGTTACAGACCTAAGTATACAACTAGTCACAAAGATAAGTAAACCTTTTTATCCTATTTGTGTGACTTTGTTACTAATTTGTTGGAGTGTTGTAGAAGCTTCGTTCTTCTATTCAGTTACCTGATCCTGGGGTACAGTTATTTAATAGTGATAGGGGGAAATTGTCTTAGCGGTGTACTGCACCAGAAGCCGTTCCACGAACTCACTCGGCCTACCATAGCAACAGTGGCAGCTCGGCTTCGACAGCAATAGCGACGAGGCCTTTGTAAAAAAAGTAACACTAGATTGCCTCAAAATTTAAATCTCGTCAGCTATTGCCGTTAATGGTGTGAAAAAAATTCCAATTATTTTAGAGCAGCAGCACACATTTGATTCTATCTCACAGTGAAAAAGCTGATTTTTTGTTACATCAAGGTAATATCTGAACTGGTTGAGTCCCTGGCTTTCACCATTGCATAATCAGACAATAATAAACAAAAATCGCATTAATTATTCCCGCCAAGATAATCTACACAAAACACATAATAACAAAGCCAATTTTGTACAATACTTTTTACAAAAACGTAATTGAGGTGAGCACAAGTCTTGCAATGCCAATCGACAGCACCAATTTACTCACGCTACAGCAATGTCACAGGGAATGAAAAGTTGATTGCAGAGCACCAAAGCTGCTGGCGTGGTAGGAGTAGCTCCAATTGAGCATACAAAATATTTTTAAAACTTTATTTTTAAAATCACACCACTGAACATACACACTGGTGACAACATGTATATATTTCATTAAGATAAATTTATTATAACCGACACTTATTCAAGGATTGTGCCCTCAAAAAGTTTAACATTAAGATAAATATACCGAAAATTTACAATACGTCAAAATGGTGGATAGATGGTTCAAAGAATGTCAGCCAAGCTGACAGTAAGTTGGTGCGCCAAAATCCTTCACAAATGAAGCATAAACTCAAATTAATTGCTGAAAGTTGATCAAATCTTTGATGTAACTACAAGAGCTGGCAAGAAGGGCCACCACTCACTAATATATTATAATACATTAGTAAACTAATATATTATGATGTATTAATAAAGGAAAGAAATTTGTCACAAGAGTTTAGATCGGCTTAATAATTTAATTTAATTTTCTCAGAGAATTGTATTGCAACCAATTGAGCCTGCAGGGCCAGAAAAAAATTAATAATTTCTAAGAGAAACCAACTAAGTATCTATACAATTATTTAAAAATAAAGTAACTCTAATAAAACAGTGAAGATTTTATGGTGGTGCACGCCTTCCAATAACAAGGAGGCCTTCACGACTATTCTGGTGGCAACAACAGCAGTGCCGAGTCTAAGACAATTTTGCAGTCTTAGAGCTAAACTACAAGCTTGAGATGCTCGCGATTCGAATAATCCCATCGGGCGTAGCTAATTCGAAGGCATCAGACATGGTGTACGGTTGCAGGCGACGTATCGGCGTGCACCCGCGCCGATGGCCCGTGAACAGTGTCCCACTTAGAACGTTACTCACCAGCGCTTTCCCAGTCCGGCTGCAGCGACTCAGCCCTCTCGCGGATAGCACCAGCACACTACACCACGCATTCTCCCCGAATGTCCGCTCTCCGTAAATGCCAACTTCCTCCTTGAATAGCATGTGTCCGCCAATCGCGTGCCGTCAAAGATGGCTTAGCCTGAAAGAGCGGTCACACAGCCGGCGCCGACAATGATCTATGCCGCCACTGCTCACAAATGAAACGTAGCGGTAAGACAAAAGAAAATCACTTTTACTTTCCTATCAGCACAATCACACTGTTTTCATAGGATCGCAATCACACTCCATTACACTAAGGTGACTAAAGTCAAGAGATAGCGGTCGGTATTCACATATACAGTTGGCGGCAGTATCACTTTTACAAGGTATAAAAGGGCAGTGCACTGGCGGAGCTGATTCATGTAGAAAGGTTTCCAACGTGATTATAGCCACGTGACAGGAATTAAGGGGCTCCGGAAAGGCTCAAAATCACGAAAATTTCAATTTTTACTTTTTTGCGTTTTCTGAATCTGCAGACTATTACCTTTTAATAGATATATAATTTATTCAATTCCGAAGACTACAACTATTTTTAAATTTTTTTTGAAATGTGTTCTACATGGGCGTGACCCACTGTGGCGCTGTTAAACTGCTGTCAAATGGTGTTATTATTAACGTCCGTGTTCATCAGGTACATTTTAGTGATGTGAGATAAAGTATGTGTTGTGGCTAACCTGTGATGGTTCAATATATATCGCTGGTGTGATTGTCGATTGTTTCATGTTTATTTACTCTGTCGTTATCTCGAAAATATTCTTAATTAATTCTGTTTCTTGAGTCTCTGTTTTGTTGAAGTATAATAATGAGTAAAAGTAAAGTTATTAGAAATCCTCTCAAGGCTTTTTAGGAAAGGAGAAATGTTGGAAAGCCAAAGGTATTTAGAAATATGGGAATGAAGATAGGTTCTACCATGGTACGAGCGATGCTTGCTTTAGACAAGGAACGCCTTCGGGCTGCAGACAGGGCTGTAAACAGTCTAGAAATACAAGCAAGAGTAAACAGGAGGAGGAACAAGAGGAAGCTGGAGGAGGAGTTTGCAGAGGATGAAGATAATCCATCCTATGGACCTGGAATGCACTAAAAAGTTAATCCAATCTTTGTCGCTCGATTCCCAAAACTTTTATTTTCTCATACTAATTACATGTTTTCTAAGGATCTTCCAAACATATTTGTTTCAAACTTTCAGTACATGTTACACAGTACCTTCTGCATAATTTAACACAGCCTTTTTCCAAAAAACTGTATATTTTTCAATATATAAATAAAAAATTGCAAAAAATGTTGTGAATTTTCATTACAATTGAAAAAAAATCATCTTTAATAACTGAACTAAAATTTTGTAAAATCCCTGTGTTAAGTTGTAGCCCATATTCCAATAAATAATCTGTAAAAAGTTCAACTTTCTACCTCAAATACTTTGTGAGGAAAGATGTAATTTATAAGCGTTATTTTAACATTGCAAGTATAGGGCGTTCCGGAGCCCCTTAACAGACTCTGAAAGCGGAATGGTAGTTGTAGCTAGAAGCATCTGGCAGTCGGTTTCGGAAATCATTAGGAAACACAGTATTCCGAGATCCACAGTGTCAAGAGTGTGCAGAGAATACAAAATTTCAGACAACACCTCTCTCTCAACGACCGAGAACAACTGCGTTCGTATAGAGATGTCACTGCTAACAGACAAACAACACTGCGTGAAATAACAGCAGAAATCAATGTGGAACGTAAGACGAACGTATCCGTTAGGACAGTGTGGCAAAATTTGGTCTTAATAGGCTGTGGCGCAAGACTACCGACGCGACTGCACTTGATAACAGCACGACATCGCCTGCAGCGCCTCTACTGAACTCGTAACCATATCGGTCGAACTCTAGACGACTGGAAAACCGTGACCTGGTCAAATGAGTCCCGATTTCAGTTGGTAAGAATTAATGCTAGCGTTCGATTGTAGCGCAGACCCACGTTATCAACAAGGCTCTATATAGCTGTTGGTTCCTCCGTAATGGCGTGGGGTGTGTTCACATGGAATGGACTGGCTCCTCTGGCTCAACTGAACCGATCATTGACTAGAAATGGTCATGTCAGCTATTTGGAGACCATTTGGGGCCATTCATGCAGTTCATATCCCCAAAAAATGATGGAACTTTTATGGAAGACAGTGGAGCATGTTACCAAGTCAAGGTTGTTCGTGATTGTTTTGAAGAACACTCTGGACAGTTCAAGCGAATGATTTGGCCACCAATATCAACCGACGTGATTCCCATCGAGCATTTGTGGGACATAGTCGAGATGTCAGTGTACAAAATCCAGCACAGGCATTTCGCCATTATGGACGGCTAGAGAGCAGCATCGTTCAACACTTCTGCAGAGGATTTCCAAAAAAAATTGTTCAAATGGCTCTGAGCACTATGGGACTCAACTGCTGAGGTCATAAGTCCCCTAGAACTTAGAACTACTTAAACCTAACTAACCTAAGGACAACACACACATCCTTCTCCGAGGCAGGATTCGAACCTGCGACCGTAGCGGTCGCGCGGTTCCAGACTGTAGCGCCAGAACCGCTCGGCCACCAGCGACCGGCGAGGATTTCCAGCTTGCTAAGTCCATGCCACGTCGAGTTACTGCACTATCCGAGCAAAAGGAGGTCGAACACGATATTAGGAAGTATCACATTACTTTCTTTCGCCTCAATTTAGTGGTAAAGAAAAATATTGTAGTTTCACTATAGAAGTTGCCAGATGCACAATAACATGCTTTTTTAATATAATTTTGAGCCGGTAACTGTGTGAATGGATATTTGAGTAATTCTTCAAGCGTTTACTTATTGATACGGCAATGGCTGATGATTCTGAATATAATTCAGATCAGAAGAACAGATTTTAGTCTGGGATAAAATATTTTAGACCGGCAAAAACACAGCTAAAGTTCACTTAAAACATTATATCCTTAATTGTAATGAGTATGAAGTTACCGAGTGGTCAGTCTAGAAAACTGAGTGGAGCCAGTCAACGCAGGAAATATTACTGAGAAAAAACAATCAAATAATATCTAGTGTAGTGTGTTTTGAGTAGTTCCTTGTATAGGCTAAGTGCATTTTCCCAATATCATGTCAATGATTCATGGTCTGCCACCTGCTTTACCTACAACTGAGTCTGTGTGGTCTTTCTATTTCATCTGGTTTACAAATTATTACATCCAGGTATTTGCATGAGTTGACTGACCAGTTGTGACTCATTGATATTATATTCACAGGATACTGTTTTCCTACCTTTTTTGAAGTGCACCGAAGTGCCGGTACGCGTCAGCTGTAGCAATTAATATTGTTAAATTGTAATCAAGTTTTGTCCTTGTTGATGTTTAGCTTCCTGTCAGATATTATTTCAGCTATACGCACTAGCAGAAATAACGGTAACCTGAACGACCAAAACTGGCCAATTTTACAACTAGAATTGTAAAACTACCGTAGCTGCCACAGACCATCATGTGTGAGCGCAGACTGTGTTAGTTTTCCCAGTAAATTTGTCAGTTAAGATCCTACCGTGTTACCTGTACTTTAGGTGTATTGCATGCCTATTGGGTGTTACCTTATTCTGATCGCTTTGTCTACATATGTGATCAGTGTCTTAGTAGACTCCCCCAGAAACCATAAGCGGTGATCCGTCTAGAAATTAAGTGAGGGTATATAAAATGCCGTGTAACCTACAGAACATTTTTGTTCTACGCCGTTTGCTATAATCAATATTTATAGCAAAATTGAATTGTCAACGTTTAATTCAAGTTTTATTTGCTGATCTGTAACGTGGGACAGAGGGATGATGTAGCAAAAATAAAAATTTCCTTATGCAACGTGCAAATATAAACATACACAATGTGCGGTTAAAAGATGTACAAAACAAGCAAACAGAGAAGTGATCGACTCACAGTTCCTCTCTCACACATTCTTTTATGTTTCTTTCCCTAGCAATGCTACCAGTACAGGAGAATTCGTCGCCGTTCGAAACAGACAGTTAATAAAACCATCGAGAACATCGAGTTCGCCACAACAGCTGGAGACAAGAAGAACCGCATACCAGTTAAGAGTGTTGCTGCTGCTGCACTTGTCGACGGACCTTGTGTTTTCTGTGGTTGTAGACTTAATTTTAGTATTGATATTAATGATACATTCGATCATGGTAATGGCTGGCTTACTGTAGCCACTGTACTTGGAGGTACTGGAGTTCCTAACGTACCTGGACTTGAAAGTTTTGTTGATAGAGACATTATTGCCTATCGTACCTACCATATGGCAGAACTTGCTAATAAAGACTTTGGTAAATCTGCTTATATGTCGCCTTCTGCATTGTCTTTGTATACTCGTAATAAGAGAAAAATATCTGTAAATGAGTCTGTATTCATTTGGGTTAAAGGTAAAGGAGTATGTGGGAATCAGTATAAAAGCAGGGCTCCACCAAAGCAATAGTATAATGTCTGAAGCATACATGCATCGAATTTACTACGAAAATAATAGATACATACATGCCGTAAACAATTATGACGGAATTACATAGTTTCTTCCATAACACGAGTAAGAAAACAAGGCGTCTGCATTTCCTGGATGGAAACTGGTATAAAGGCATTCACTGTCCTGTTGAGTTACTGCATTGTTAGTACTTTGTCCAACCACCGTTCTTCGTGATAACCCGAAACATTTTCGTAGGTATTGATTTTGTTAGGGTTGTAGTTCTTGCAGTGAAATAGTCACGCTTCTCGTGTCGCTCTTTCCACCTCACGTACGGACGCAAATTGCCTTTCATTGCGATAAACACGCCTTAAAAGTATTTCCCAAACGTTTAAAGGTTTTACACGGGGTTAAAATCCGAGCTACGTGTAGGCCAGGGCAAGACATCAATATTTTTATCTTCAGAGCACTTTTTGGTTGTAGTAGAAAAATACGAAGATGCATTACGTCGTTGTAACATTAGACTTTCATCTGCTAGGTCCACGTGCATTATAATCAGTGATGTCTCTAGCACCTCAGTGTACATGTTAGACTTCATTCGAGTGCTCGGCCAAGCAAAGTGTGACTTATTTTTAGCGCAGAAGGCTGCCCAAATCATAACACTTTCACCGTTGAAATTTATGATCATTCTTACCTGCTACTTTGTTCTCAGATCATGTCAATAATATTGAAATACATCCTGCTCATATAAATTAAACTTCTTCTCATCGCTGAAGATCACTTTATCCCATTTGGAGCTCCATGACATATTTTTTTCAGCAAACTCTAATTTATCCTGCTTATGTCTGGATGTTAGAGTGGGTTCCTGCAGCCGTTTGCTGAATGGAAGATGTTTGTAATGTGACAAAATTTGTCGTACACGTGTAGCGGTTACTAAAAACTGTAAATCAGCAACAAGTTGAGAAGAATAACTTTTGTGATCCTTGCTTTGGGCAAAAGTAATACTTTCTATGCTTCAGACAAGTTTCTGCTTTGCCCGTATTTTCCGTTCTGTCCATATCGCGCGCCCAATCCAACGAAATTATCCATCACTGTTCTTGAACAGTTCAGCTTCTTGGTAGATTGACAATTACAGTCCCATTTCCTTGTGCGTTCCGGCTTTTGCTTGTTCATCACATGAGTTTATGTACACAACGCGCAGTGTCCCTAATGATGTCTGTTTCCTACGAGTAGTAAAGGCACGTACGCGCTCACGCACTAACACCGCACAGAGCCGACTACCTTTATACTGGCTTTCACCCTCTACCACCTGAGTCGCTGATGTCTTGTCACACACTGCATTACCGATATTAGTGCGATACCATTTGACAGCATTTGTCGATGTACTGCATTTCATACTACTGCATATGCGTTGTGCATAAATATTCCAACCGACAATGGTAATTTTCCTGAAACACCGATGCCTTTATACTGATTTCCACTACTGTACTACCGGTAACCCTATCATTTACGAGGGCAGTTCAATAAGTAATGCAACACATTCTTTTTTTGAAACAGCGGTTGTTTTATTCAGCATTGAAATACACCAGGTTATTCCCCAATCTTTTAGCTACACAACACCATTTTTCAACGTAATCTCCATTCATTGCTACGGCCTTACGCCACCTTGAAATGAGGGCCTGTATGCCTGCACGGTACCATTCCAATGGTCGATGTCGGAGCCAACGTCGTACTGCATCAATAACTTCTTCATCATCCGCGTAGTGCCTCCCACGGATTGCGTCCTTCATTGGGCCAAACATATGGAAATCCGACGGTGCGAGATCGGTGCTGTAGGGTGCATGAGGAAGAACAGTCCACTGCAGTTTTGTGAGCTCCTCTCGGGTGCGAAGACTTGTGTGAGGTCTTGCGTTGTCATGAAGAAGGAGAAGTTCGTTGAGAATTTTGTGCCTACGAACACGCTGAAGTCGTTTCTTCAATTTCTGAAGAGTAGCACAATACACTTCAGAGTTGATCGTTTGACCATGGGGAAGGACATCGAACAGAATAACCCCTTCAGCGTCCCAGAAGACTGTAACCATGACTTTACTGGCTGACGGTATGGCTTTAAACTTTTTCTTGGTAGGGGAGTGGGTGTGGCGCCACTCCATTGATTGCCGTTTTGTTTCAGGTTCGAAGTGCTGAACCCATGTTTCATCGCCTGTAACAATCTTTGACAAGAAATTGTCACCCTCAGCCACATGACGAGCAAGCAATTCCGCACAGATGGTTCTCCTTTGCTCTTTATGGTGTTCGGTTAGACAACGAGGGACCCAGCGGGAACAAACCTTTGAATATCCCAACTGGTGAACAATTGTGACAGCACTACCAACAGAGATGTCAAGTTGAGCACTGAGTTGTTTGATGGTGATCCGTCGATCATCTCGAACGAGTGTGTTCGCACGCTCCGCCATTGCAGGAGTCACAGCTGTGCACGGCCGGCCCGCACGCGGGAGATCAGACAGTCTTGCTTGACCTTGCGGCGATGATGACACACGCTTTGCCCAACGACTCACCGTGCTTTTGTCCACTGACAGATCACCGTAGACATTCTGCAAGCGCCTATGAATATCTGAGATGCCCTGGTTTTCCGCCAAAAGAAACTCGATCACTGCCCGTTGTTTGCAACGCACATCCGTTACAGACGCCATTTTAACAGCTCCGTACAGCGCTGCCACCTGTCGGAAGTCAATGAAACTATACGAGACGAAGCGGGAATGTTTGAAAATATTCCACAAGAAATTTCCGGTTTTTTGAACCAAAATTGGCCGAGAAAAAAATGTGTTGCATTACTTATTGAACTGCCCTCGTAATATACCAGAACGACCGAACCGTAGTTCTGGTAAAGCACGACTCAATTGCAGCTGATGTTTGCCACTAACTCTTCGCTACTTGAGTTGCTCACGCACACGTTGATGCGGCACTTCCCTCTTACTGCGGCGTTCGCCCCTCTAGAAGAGGAAACTGTCGTCGCGAGCATAGTACGAGAATGTGGCTAGTACTCCCGGGCTTCAGTGTTTTAATGGTGATCCTTTTTTTTTAAATTTTGGATAACAAAATGGTTCAAATGGCTCTGAGCACTATGGGACTTAACTTCTGAGGTCATCAGTCCCCTAGAACTTAGAACTACTTAAACCTAACTAACCTAAGGACATCACACACATCCATGCCCGAGGCAGGATTCGAACCTGCGACCGTAGCGGTCGCGGGTTTCCTGACTGTAGCGCCTAGAACCGTTTGGACAACATATCGTTTGTGTCGGCTGTAAGCAGCTCCTGCAGGGGAGAGAGAGAGAGAGAGTACAGTGGCGGGCGCGTGTGCCGCTGTTGCACGCGCGTAACGGAATACCCGGCAGCTGGTCTAACGAGATAGCGATCGCGCTTCCAGGTGGCTGTCAGGCTCCCAATAGCACAGTAGAGCGGCGCGCGGCCTCGAAGTATATTCGCGGAAACACCTCCGTCACCAAAGAACGCTCGCAGTGGATGTCCGCTACGAGATTGCCTGTACTGACAGAGCGTGGCTAATCGTTCGCAGCTGATGCCCTGTTTCTCCCGGCCTCCGCATCGGACGTACATTTAGGTAGCGTCCAGAGACAGAATTCCGTAGAACACCAACACCGCGAGGTCACTGAAGCAAACTGAACAACACTACACCATGTTTCGTGTCGTCAAAACAAAGGGTCATGGTGTAGGATAGTGGTAGAATGATTACATAGGTTCGGTAATCGGTAAGGCAGGTGGCAGACTGCCACATTGGGAGGATGCTGGGAAAATGGTGTCACTTTTCAAAAGAGACTTGTTGCAAATCATTTGTGCATCTCACCTTAGAAAAATGTTGCTCTAGTGTGTTGACATCCATATCAAACAGCACTAACAGGGCTATTGTTCTACACAAACGACGGCGCGAATGGTCACAGGTTAGTTTGATTCACAGGAGAGACTCATGGAAACGTTGGAATACTTGAATTGGCAGACTCTTGAAAACAGAGGCAAACATCCTGTGAAAGCCTACTAACGTAGGTCCAAGAAACAGTATTAAGTGAAGGATCTAGAGATATTCGTCGTTTATTTATTTATTTACACCTCAAGTTTCGTAGGACCAAATTGAAGAACAAATCTCTAAGGTCATGGATCGTGTCAGTACATGAATTTACAACATAAAAGTAATAACAGATAAAAATAAGGGTTCATGAACCTGAAAAAAGTCAGTCCATAAGATTAAGTGAGAATCAGCTTAATTTTTCAGGGAATTCCTCGACAGAATGGGAGTGACCCATTGAGGAAACTCTTCAGTTTCGATTTGAAAGCGCGTGGATTACTGCTAAGATTTTTGAATTCGAGTGGCAGCTTCTTGAAAATGGATGCAGCAGTATACTGCACACCTTTTGGCACGAGAGTTACGGAAGTCCGATCCAAATGCAGATTTGATTTCTGCCGAGTATTAACCGAGTGAAAGTTGCTTATTCTTGGGAATAAACTAATATTGGTAACAAGAAACGACAATAATGAATATACATATTGAGAGGCCAATGTCAAAATACCCAGACTCGTGAACAGAGGTCGACAAAAGGCTCATGAACTCACACCACTTATTACCCGAACGGCCCGTTTCTGAGTCAAAAATATCCTTATAAAATGGGAAGAGTTACCCCAAAATATAATACCATACGACATAAGCGAATGAAAATAAGCAAAGTAGACTAATTTTCTTCTCGATGTATTACTCACTTCTGATACCGTTCGAATAGTAAAAATGGCAGTATTAAGTTTTTGAACAAGTTCCTGAAGGTGGGCTTTCCACGACAGCTTACTATCTATCTGAACACCTAGAAATTTGAACTGTTCAGTTTCACTAATCATATGCCCGTTCTGTGAAATTAAAACGTCAGGTTTTGTTGCATTGTGTGTTAGAAACTGTAAAAACTGAGCCTTATTGTGATTTAATGTTAGTTTATTTTCTGCAAGCCATGAACTGAGATCATGTACCGCGCTATTTGAAACCGAGCCAATGTTGCATACAACATCCTTTACTACCAAGCTAATGTCATCAGCAAACAGAAATATTTTAGAGTTACCCGTAATACTAGAGGGCATATCATTTATATAAATAAGGAACAGGAGTGGCCCCAACACTGATCCCTGGGGCACTCCCCACTTGACAGTACCCCACTCAGATCCCACATCACAGCCGTTATCAACATTTTGAATAATGACCTTTTGCCGCATGTTGCTAAAGTAAGAGGTGAACCAATTGTGAGCTACTCTCTGCATTCCGTAATGGTCCAACTTCTGGAGCAATATTTTGTGATCAGCACAATCAAATGCCTTATTTAAACCAAAAAATACGCCAAGCGTTCGAAACTTTTTGTTTAGCTCATCCAGTACCTCACAGAGAAAAGAGATTATAGCATTTTCAGTTGTTAAACGACTTCTAAAGCCGAACTGTACATTTGATAGCAAATCGTATGATATAAAATGATCAATTATCCTTACATACACAGCCTTTTCACTAACTTTTGCAAACGCTGATGGCATAGAAATAGGTCTAAAATTATCTACATTATCCCTTTCTCCCTTCTTATAAAGCGGATATACTACTGAGTGCTTTAATCGCTCAGGAAACTGACCATTCCTAAAGGAAAAATTACAAATATGGCTAAATACAGGGCTAACATGTGCAGCACAGTACTTTCCTTCGTATCGCTCCCGTTGGTTTCGTGAAGACATAAATAGAAGAAACGGCTCTAGCACGCACTCAGACATTTAATAAATCACTCCGTAAGTGATTAGAGTGGAGAGAAACCCTGATATGCGGCATCGTGCTGAGTAACCTTTGTCATTCACTGTGGTTTGCAGAGTATGCAAGCTACTGCTTATGGTCTTATACTTCTGAAGTTTTGGAAATGCTACAAACTGTTCGAGCTTCTCCCTCGTCTCAGAATTCTGTGAATATCATGTTGCTTATGGTATATGGCAACGAGAACATGGTTGAAACAAGCTTTATAAACTGTTGGAGAAGAACAGAGTTGAGAGTGAGACGTTTCAGAGAAGTTTTGCTTTTTATTAATTTCTATCTAGCATGTGACCAACTTTCATTTGGATCCGGAATAAAGTAAAGCAGTCATAAGTCGATTCTTTTGAATATCACAGTGCTTCACTAGACGTGGTCCTGTTGGAGATGGTGTGCAGTTGCTTTTTCCCCTCTTTGGACTGACTTATCCAACCAGTTATAGGGGGACGTACAGTGTAACGTGGATTCCGAAACATTTTTCACGGCAGCAAACATTAATGAAGGTGAAAGAAGCAATAATTGAGAGATAAAAGTTCTAACATTGACCGCGGCTAACATTGACAGGGGCTCGAATGTGACACCCTTTGATTTTTAGTCTGGCACCTGAGCACTTTTCTTTTTTTCCCCCCTAGATTTTGGTCGTCGCTTATCGACAGTGGCTCTGTGCGGATGTCGTATGACATTTCTCAAATTCCATCAATGACAACTTTATTCACTTTTTTCTTTTTTCTCCAGACGGTGGACAGTCCCTGACTCCGACGCACATATCAGGTACATCACGAGCTAACGCACGTGGCCAGTCGAGCGTGCACGAAGTTGTTGGTTGATCATAAGTTTATGAGACTAATACCTACGACGCTGTCTTGATAAAGTGAAGGCTGTTCGTTGCGTAATATCAGTTTTGCCAAATGACTTCCCGTGTACAAAAGGATACCGAGATTCGGTACCATAAACTACACTTTCTACTTTTCTCATAGAGGTCTCTTTCCTAATATTTGATGTCATAATTGAAAACTAGTATCTGCCTGTCCACAGGAAATAACTTACCTTTCTGTGTGTATTTCCTATTTTCTAATGTGAAGCATATAATATTTAAAATATAACAGAAAGCTGCCAAATAATTCTTGGGAAAGCCTATTACAGCTTTCGACAACTAAAGCGCTGGCTTAGAAACTCATCGAAAAAAGGTATAATACACCATACCTTCCCTCCAATACCGAAATTTTCGATCACACAAACACATGCTTCTGAAGTTTTGGAAATGTTAGAAACTATATTGCGAGCCTTTTTCAAGATTCTCCATCATCACAATATTCTGGGAATATCATTTCCTGTAAGATGCATACAAGGAAAACTTGGATGAAACAAACTTTATTAGGAGTAAACACATGCATCAACGTACACAAAATAATACACTGTTACTCAATTGACGTAAATATATGTACACCAATGTTACCAATGTTAAATATGAGCTTGAATTTAACCGCTGAGGCATTACTTCATAAACGAATTCAGCAATTGCGTACCTTACAAAACGAAAAGGAACTGCTTCGCTATCAAAAGGAGTGCACAATGTCGACACAGAAAATAGCGCTAGTAATACAGCGTGGCACCGCAGAGAGTGCTAAATAGCGTGCCGCAGCCCATGTATGCGTTCTGTCTTTGGTACCGTCCCAAAGTGCAATGCAATCACATACCGACTATAAAAAAGAGACAGATTTGATAACTGATACTGAAGCAACGCTACGAGTCTATTATTTGACAGAAAGTTAATGTAAAGGGCATTCCCTTATGGTTATGTACACTAGCGGAAATGGAAAGCGTTTTTTACACCATGAAGCATCAGTCCGTTATTTATCATTCTCTGTGGACATGTTTATCACGTAACTGTCGTTAAATGAATATTCCATTCTCAATTTGTATTCATCATCAACATCAGTATGAGGTGCGACCCCCACAGCCTCTGAATGTCATCTTGAGGAATTTCCTGCTGTAATTGAAATATATGTTGTGTCAAATCATGAAGACTTGTGGCTGGAGGTTAATATGAAAGTCTACATCTTGCATTCACATGCCTGATATGCTCAGTCGTCGGCAAATCAGTAACCGAAAATTCTATTCCAGGATCCATTTTACTCAACCACCATGTTATTGCACTTGGCTGTTAGCAGAAACACTCAGTGACGTTGCTATAAACAAGTACTCAGTGGTGACTTAGGAAAACGCATCACACTGTTTGTCGTATCAAGTTTCGATACCACCACACAGGAATCGTAGCAACAGAAATGCAAGTTTCCATCTGACGCCGCTGGCGGCCACGCTGGTTCTGACGGACCCAATGGTAGGAGCGCGCCGAGCAACACCTCCAGGAGCTCTGGACTATGAGGGCTCTTTGCTGCTGTGATACAGGACGGCCGATGGCAGTGGCAGTCCACTTACACCTGGAGCCTCATCTCTATGACATCATCGTCCGTGCTTAGTACAGCGAGCCTCATCCTTATTAACATTTTGATAGCTGAAATCTGTTTCTTGCTGCATTATTTGTAATGAGTCTTTGTACGCTTGGAGAAATATAATTTAAGTAAATATTCAGTTTTCTGTGTTGACTTGCTCGCTAATAATTTCTGCTCCTGTCCAGCTTTCCTACTACAACAGTTGCCACACCACTGTGTTGCTCACCTCTCCTCACTGTTGTGTATGAAGTCATACATAACGTACATTCCAATGTTACTAGGCCTGTAGGGTGGTCTCGATTATATGACACCACATTGTGAATGATTTCAGGTTAGGTATGCATATACTGTCTACCCCGATTGTGCAGTGGCTCACGGCAAGCCAACAGAAGCGCCCTCAATCCCAGATGTAATAATATTATGGTCGACTAATACAATCCTCAAGGCGTTTGATATGTAAACTGCAATGTGGGGTATTGCATTATTCTGCTAGAAGATGCCAGGGGTACCCTCGTCATGAAGTGTATGACAACAGGATTTACCATCCTTGCCACGAGCATTCTGCCTCCCTCCAATAGTTACCAAATCAGCCCTGTTGCCCTATCCAATAGTTCTTCACAACATGATTCCAGTAACTATGGATCTCGAAAATCGTCGCTCCCTATGACCATTCCATAATCTCTACACAGACGCTGGTGGCACTATGACCCTCCAGAAACTGAACCTCAGCTACTACCACCGTCTAATGCTGCTCTACTGTTATGACTGCAATCGGGTTTCTGTGCAAGTTGTGTATAACTTTTCACTCCCTGGTACTTTACCCCTCCTACTTTCCGAATGTTTAAGAGTGTATTCCAGTCAATACTGTCAAAAGGTTTCTCTACATCTGCAACTACTATACAGTTTTAGTCAAGAGAATAGGTAAATACTTGAGGGCTGATAGTATTAATGATCCTGACAAAATATTTCGTATGGACGTATGCCTTATTACGAATATTTTTCGAGTTAGAATACTTTTAATACCGCTTTTGTAGGTTTTTCTTGAATAATTCGAAAACCTCACTCTCCAGCGAAAACGTGTCGCAACACAAAATTAAAGTACATTAAATTTCCTACGAAAAGTTCATTTTTTTCTCTAGGACTAACAGTTAACGAGAAGAGAGCGCGATAGTACTTAAAATCTCGCGCGACGGATTGAGGTAGATTCGCGACTTGATTGACCACAAGTGTAGTGTATCAAATTGTTCGTCTCATCTTCCTCTACACTACTGCAGTACACTGTAGACAATGACAATGTTTTGATAATACAGGAAAGAAATAAAAATGTGCATTAAATGCGGTCTGCCTCAGAAACCATTAGGAACAAAGCGTACGTCCATATGACGATCTTTGTTCAGAATCACTACTACTATCACCGCTCAAAGCACATACCTTTCTTCCTGGTTCACCTTGTATATGTAATTAGTCCTTCTTCACTATGTATTCCAAAATAAGCCATAACGTCAAATTACTTCCCGTTTTCCCAAATTTCACTAGAGCCCTAACTGATCTCCGAGATCCGCTTCTACAAGACTGTCTGTCCTTCAAATAATTCCTGGTATTATTTTGCAACCACATCTTATTTAACTGATAATTCGGTAATATTCACATATGTTAGCACCTGCCTTCTCTGGTATTGGAATTATTACGTTCTTTATATAGTTCATGTATCTTGCTTAACAGGTAGAAAAATTTTTTCATCGTATATCCTCCAGGTACCTTGTTTCGATTTAGGGTTGTTAACACACTGCCAGATTGTTCTCGTAGTATCGCATCTGTCATCTTCAGCTGCTTCCTCATCCCTTTCCATAACGCTGTGTTCGAATTCACTTTCTTTCTACAGCACTCCTGTACATTTCCTTCCAGCTTTCTGCCCTTCCATCTTCGCTCAGTACCCGATTGCTACCTCAGCTCTAGATGTTCATATATCTGCTCTTCTAATTGTAAAATGGTTATCTGATATTCCTTTACGGGGCATCTGTCTTGGCCAGTCATGAATGCTAATTCAGGTTTATATTTCTCCTCTACTTCCAATACGATTTTGCACTCTCTGTTTGTCCCATTCCTAGTCATCTTTGCTTCCTTCTACCTAAATAATTTTCTACATTTCTATAGTTTTTTTCCTCATTAAATTTACTACTTCCAATATTACCTGCGGATTCATACTTTGCCTTGTCCTTTTGCATATTTTATCCTCTATTGTTTTCCCTGTTTCATCTCTCAAATCCAACAGTTCATCACGTATTTATTTCCTCCGCCCCAGTCAATAGTTGCCTCGTTTTGCCCCCTTCGAAACTCTCAAAACAACTTATTCTTCAATTTCCTAAGTATGTGTAATTTATTCAGTTTAGATAAGCTGCTCTTAACCGATAAATTGTGGATAGGATCGACGTCTGCTCCCGGAAATATTTGCAATTTAAAATCTGGTTTCGAAATCTTAGTTTGTTTTTTTGCTATTATATAATATATCTGAATGCTTTCGGTGCGTCCAGCTCTCATCCAGGTATACAATCTTCTTTCATGTTTCTCAAACGTAGTGTTTGAAATGATTAAGATATGCTCTGTGCAAAACTCTACCGGACGGGTACCCTTTCATTTCATTCCCCTAGTTAATGTTCTCCTCCACTAATGTTCTCTTCCACTTTTCTGCTATCGAATTTTCGTATCCCTTGACGAACAGGATAATTACTTTTATTTCATAGCACATTTTTTCTATCTCTTCATCATCTTCGACGCTAATAGGCACATACATTTGTACTGCTGTGCTAGGCCTTTATTCTGTGTCTCTTTCGCTACGATAATGGGTTCACTAGACTGTACATAATAATTGACCTGCTTTACTAATTTCTTACTCATGACTAGTCACTCTCCTGTATTACTCTTAATTGATTTCCTGTCGACGATCCTGTACTGGTCTGACCAGAAATCTTGTTCATCCTACCCTTGCACCCCACTAATTGCCATTACATCTAGCTCACTCCCTTTGTCATGGAGAGACGATGAGGGAATATGCTATGCTATTTGTTCAGTCAACGTAAGTGGTCTTTGCTTAGCATTTCGTATAGTAGCTCTGTGAGACTACGAGATGAAATTAACTATGACAGTTCACAACTTGTGTTCGTCTACCAACAATTTGTTGGTCTTGCTTCTCCACAGAAGATTCTCCTATGGCTAATATTGTGAGAAACTTCGGAAGAGAGCAAATGGCTCTATGCACACTTGCTACTAGTCAATATCTATTACGTGCTGTGGTTTTCTTCAAACTGTTGCTGAACTGATACATCTGTCTGTCTGGCAGGGGGAACCCGAGTTTGGTTTGAGAGTATTTTTTAGTTGGGTGCGTGGTGAGAGGCTCTGCCCTCCCCTCTCTTGGCATGCCTGTGTCAATCGCATCAGGATTCTGGCTGCTACAGATGTAACTGTATATACTGTTGAAACAATTGTCTCTTGTGAAGCAGGCTTTGTCTTCGAGCAACGTGCGAGAGCGTTTGTGTGCGTGCGTTATTCACGAGTTACGAGGGTTGCCCAGAAAGTAATGCACTGCGTTTTTTTTTTTCTCAGCCGAAAACAATGATACGAATTTGAAACGTTACAAATGTATTATTTGAAGTCTCCTGAATGACCGCGCTAAGCCTCCGTCACTTCCGAAAAATAGCGTAACTGCAAGACAGTTCCAAAATGTCGTCACAAGATGATGTACACTATGTGATCAAAACTGTCCGGGCACCTAGCTGAAAATGACTTACAATTTCGCGGCGCCCTCCATCGGTAATGCTGGAATTCAGTATGGTGTTGGCCCACCCTTATCCTTGATGACAGCTTCCACACTCTGGCAGGCATACGTTCACTCAGATGCTGGAAGGTTTCTTGGGGAATGGCAGCCCATTCTTCACGGAGTGCTGCACTGAAGAGAGGTATCGATGTCGGTCGGTAAGGCTTGGTACGAAGTCGGCGTTCCAAAGCAACCCAAAGGTGTTATATAGGATTCAGGTCAGGATTCCGTGCAGGCCAGTCGATTACAGGGATGTTATTATCGTGTAACCACTTCGCCACAGGCGTGCATTATGAACAGGTGGTCGATCGTGTTGAAAGATGCAATCGCCATCCCCGAATTCCTCTTCAACAGTGGAAAGCAAGATGGTACTTAAAACATCCATGTAGCCCTGTGCTGTGTTAGTGCCACGCAAAACAGCAAGGGGTGCAAGCCTCCTCCGTGAAAAACAAGACCACACAATAATACTACCGCCTCCGAATTTTACTTGTGGCACTACACACGCTGGCAAATGACGCTTACCGGGCGTCGCTGTACCCACACCCTGCCATCGGATCGTCACATTGTGTACCGTGATTTGTCACTCTACACAACGTTTTTCCACTGTTCAATCGTCCAATGTTTACGCTCCTTACACCAAGCGAGGCGTCGTTTGGCATTTACCGGCGTGATTTGTGACTTATAACAGCCGCTCGACCAAGAAATCCAAGTTTTCTCACCTACCACCTAACTGTCATAGTACCTGCAGTGGATCCTAATGCAGTTTGGAATTCCTGTGTGATGGTGTGGATAGATGTCTGCCTATTACACATTACCACCCTCTTCAACTGTCGGCGGTCTCTGTCAGTCAACAGACGAAGTCGGCCTGTACGCTTTTGTGCTGTACGTGTCGCTTCACGTTCACACTTCACGTTCACACTGATCACGTTCGAAGCCTATGAGTTCAGCAGAGCGCCACGTTCTGCTCTATCACAATGTCTAATGACTACTGGGGTCACTGACATGGAGTACCTGGAAGTATATGCCATTAAAATGCACCTAATATGAAAAACGTATGTTTTTGGAGGTGTACGGATACTTTTTAGCACATAGTGTACGTAACAAGCAACGCGCCGTCATTGAATTTCTCACTGCAGACAAAAACATTGTTGGAAATATTCACAAACAACAAGAACGATCGAGCCATATTGAAAACACTTAATAAATTTAATTATTACCTTAATAGATTTAATTACGATAGGAATTTTCTCAGACAAGTAAATACAAACAAGAATTCGATAGTAATATTTTTTCGGTTTACAAGCTGCGTCATTCCGAATAAAACATTCGCAGTTTCGACAGCTCTCTCCGCCATCGTCTTCAGGAGTTGTAATCAGTGACTGCCGGGACTGGCACGGTGTTCTGCAGCATCTGGAATCTTCCAGAGAGCGACGGAGTGGCGCATGCACGGAAGGCAACTTGTGCAGCTCCTAGCGGCTCCGTCCAGCTGCGGGACCGAATAAAGGCACATAGCGCCACGTTTGAAACTCCTGCTTCCGCGTCCGTTCAAGCGTCAAGCCCACGTCTTTGCTCTCGCTCGATTTCCCGCAGCAGTATGGAGCCGCTGGAAGCTGCACAACATGCCTTTCATTCATGCGCCACTCCGGCCCTCTCTGGAAGGTTCCAGACGCTACCATTACATCTATAGAAACAGAAGAATTGCCAGCCCCGGCAGTCAATGATTTCAACTCCTGGTGACCATGACGTAGACAGCTGTCGAAAGGTCGAGTATTTAATTAGAAATGACGCAATTTGCAAACCGAAGAGATTTTACTGAAGCATGCCACGGCGAAAATCTCCGAGGAGAAGTGATAGATATTTTTGTTTCGCCACCGGGTACTTTTAGAATCGAATCATTCTCTCGATACTTACTTGGTAGCGAAAGAAAAGTATTTGTATCGAATAGATTTTACGCGCATATCCGCGTAGCGAGTGATTCAGTGCTTATCTCTATTCATTTGGTACAGCCTTCCATTTACCGCGCTGCCCTTCATCCGCCCGGCCTGTTCACGCGTTCATATGCCATTGCTTGTTACTGTTTGCTGTAATACTGTGCGTGCTTCTTGTCAAAAATTGATTAACTTGTATTGTGTCATGGCACCGCCGAAATCTAGAGTATGGACATATTTTACTAAATTGAGTGACATCACGGCAAAGTGCAAACGATGTTTTAAAACTGTGAAGCTATGTGGCAATATACCCAGTTTCTTTAAACATACCAACACTCACAGAACTGTCACAGAAAGAAAACAACAGAAGGTCAGCAGTGCCACCAAGCGTGATAATACAAGTGAAAGATACGTCTGGAACTAATAATAATTTTCTTTTGATATCCTCTAATATGCCAACTGCTGTAAAAATAGAAACACTCAGCCAACTTACAGCTTTATTAAAGACTTTTTCAAATGTCACAAGAGAATCGTCTGTACAAAAGTACGTTATCACATCGCAAATTATACCAATGATGAGCTGTTTGTCATTTGCCAAAGAATGCAAGGATGTTTTATTGAGACAGTTAAAGAAAAGGTATGGGTTAATTGAATTAAATGGCGATGTAGCCATCGCATCGCTACTCTGTTGGATCCAAGGCATTTTCAGTTCCAGCAGCATGCGGGGCGAGTCATGCAACGCAAACGTGAGCAACAGAGTAGCCCAAATCAATCACAATACGCTGGTGCTTCGTCGCCTATATCGTAGAAAGACGACCACTGGAAGCATCATAACCAGCTTGTGCACGGCCGCAAACTGGAAAATGACACACGTCAAAGTGACAAAGTATCTACTTATTTGTGAAACACTGTAATATCCCTAAAAAACGATCCTTTTTCAGGATGGGAAGACATAAAAGTCATTTTTCCATGTTTGTACAAATATGCTCAACAATGTCTCATCTCAGGCTGTGCAGGGTGAATGGTTATTTTCAAAAGCTGGTGCAACTACGTCTCAGAAAACAAATGAGAAGCCTCGTAAAGATTTACAGCAATTTCTTTAGAAAGTCTTCCGAACGGTGACTCCAGAAAAGTACAAACGCAACGGCCGAAATAAACATTTGGATGTCAAGAGCCAACAGTTCTCTATGCTTATGATCTGAAGCGTCAAAATCCGTTTGGAATGTCATATATATCAAAGGTTCAAAGTCTGCTGTGAAAAATCCTGTTCAACTGCAGTGTTACGAGAAAACTTTCGTAACTTTTGAACGAATAATCTTTTAGACCTATGCTTCTTTGCAGTAATAATTAAGATAAATTGTAGTTGCATCGAAAAATTTGTCGTCCATACAGTCAGATATTTAGGTACCGGGCAATTTCATGTACGCTAAATTATGAAAACTTATACAATTACCACAATTCAAGTTAAAGAATCTATACAGACATTAATACCTAACGGAGGCTACATAAAAGCACTCTTAACCATTCTAAACTGAGGCACACAAAGCTCAGAAGTTTACTAATAATAACTCTGTTCAACAAGGAACAAATTTTATATTGCATCGAACAGTACAGGTCAAGATAATGTCTTTCGTACACCGACAAGAATAAAAAATATGGTCATAGAAAAACTGAAAATAATTCGCAATGAAATCCACATTTATCACAGCACTTTAGCTCCACATTCATTCTCAATAACAAAATAAAATATTAAATAAAATCGTTTATAAATTACAAGTCGACAGTGTAGCGCGTTGTTACTAGTAGTGTAACACATTTTAGTTGGTCAGTTTGAAAGAACAATTATTTCTTAATTACAATCAACCAGCTGTAGAGCAATGTGTGAGATCAGCAGTTAATTAAAAGCAAATAAGTTACTTTATTACAAACAGTTACAATGAGCTGATATTACTGTATGCAACTTTAATAACGTTAGATCTAGTAATTTTATGTTTCAGTTGCATTCAGGAAGCCGGCCGGAGTGGCCGAGCAGTTCTAGGCGCTACAGTCTGGAACCGTGCGACCACTACGGTCGCAGGTTCGAATCCTGCCTCGGGCAGGGATGTGTGTGATGTCCTTAGGTTAGTTAGGTTTAAGTAGTTCTAAGTTCTAGGGGACTGATGACCTCAGATGTTAAGTCCCATAGTGCTGAGAGCCATTTGAACCATTTTGCATTCAGGATTGAACTTCTCATGGACAAAATTTCCATGCGCAACTTCCGTAAAAACGTCGGTAAGAGAGTTTATATCGCTGATAAACTTGAATGAAAGGAATGTAGGCTCTTGGAATGCGATGTTGTAGCCAAACTCATTTTAGTTCCTGAACGAATGTGCTTCTCTCTCCTTCTCCTATGGCGCTGATTTAATAGATAAATCACTCTTCTCTCAGTTGCTGGATTGATATTGGCATAGAACCAATCACCACTACACCTGGATCCTCACATCAATCGGGCAGTAGCAGCCACGCCCGCTTTTCGCTTCGTTTACGTGCGCTCTTCCTATTAATCCTCAGCGCCTGCCTCTTGTTCAACTAATTTTATAAATGACCTTGTCGAACAGGAAATAATTTTTTTGTTTTAATTTCCGTGGCTTTTCTTCGTCGACCTGCCCCCTCCCCCCCCCCCCCCCCCCCTCTTCCCAGTGCGGTTCCATCCAATGTTGTTTACTTCATTTTCCTTAGCTAAATACTTCTTCATTCCACCGATCACATCACTGGTCGGGTGACGTGACGGACCAGTGACCCCAAGAGGGGTGCACAGAGTACAGAGCGAGTTGAACCCAGCTGTTCGAGCAGACGGTCCAGCGCAGTCCGTCCCTGTCGTCTTTCGCGATAGAGGGAAAGTGGCGGTAGTGGTAAGAGCAATGTTTTCGTCTTCAGTGTGTTTCCGGGAGGCTATATATTCGCTGGAGTACTAGTCGTGATACAGCTGGAAGCAAACTGGCATCCGTGAAATAAATGTTAGCGGTGTTCTATCACAATATTCGGGGTGTGTCTGTTAACAGTGTGTCAAAGTCCTAGACTAACTGTACAGCAAATGATAAGTTATTGGAAAAATGACGAATTCTAGCACAGGGGCTAAGAAATTGTAAACCAAAATTAGAGGCTTTGCATCAACAATGAAGATAACTACAAAAAATAAGAGAAATGTCCTAGAAGAATTTGGAGCTTACAATAAAAAAAGGCAATCAGTAAACCAACTTTGACCAATAGAATTCCAAAAGTTAAATTTTTCTGTGAAATAGCCAAGCCTTCGGAATTTAAAAAAAAAACCGTGAGGTATGGAGACGGACTGCCTCTATTAATATTCAATTGCGTTTTGGAGGGAGTAGCTCCACAATAGGAAAATAAAACAGGAGAAGAGGGATTAAATAAAGTGAAACTTGAAAGAAAAAGAGATAATGTTGAAATTAGCTCCTCAGCTGTTGCTAATGATTTAACAATCTTAGCAAATAGCTTACAACATTCAGCGAAACAGATAAACATTCCCCTAGAGGTAACAGAAAAAACTGGATAACAAATTTCGTTTGAAAAAAAAAAAACCTATACATTATGAACGGTAAAAGGTGCACCAAACATAGGGAACCAAAGCATGCAAAAATAAAGAAAGTTTCAGAGTTTAAATACTTGGGAGATATAATGAAGCCAAATGCTCTTGACAATCAGCTAACGTAAATGGAACCAGCAAAATGCAAATGGCTTTCCACTTAACAGACAAGACATACAATAAAAAATATTTGGTTAGCAATACCAAATTGAGGCATTACAATGTGTTGATTAAAACCGGGTGTGTTTAGGCCTTAGGGTGCCTCGCTGTAAGCACAGCCAAACAATTAAATAATTTGGAGAAGAAAGAGAAAAGAATCGTTGGAAAAATCTTGGGTCCATAGTACAAAAATGGATTTTGAAATTGAGAAGCAAGGACATGCTGAAATAAACCGAGAATATGATAGATACATTGAGCAAGCGGAGTAGTACATCCTATAGTCACTTAAAAAGGATGGGTAACAAGAGGCTGACAAAAAATTTTCAACTCCTGTGACAAAAATTCAAAAACCCTAATTTTATGATTTACAGAAGTTAAGAAAGGCCCACAGGGGTTAGAAATATGAAAGACACAGAAACCGGACATGAATTCAGGGAAAAGGTACAAAAACTTAAGGGTTTGCTGAAGGAAACACAAACGAAGAGAGAATAGAAATGAAGAAAGAAGAGTGCAACAGAATATAAGAATGAAGAACTGGCAAGCCAAAAAAAGGAAAAGAATATGATGTTATAAAACTGCGTTTTCCGTGGCCCTGAACTGGCCATATTCGAATAATAATAATAAAAGATATTTTGGATGATAGTCGACGATTCGTAAGCGAAAACGAGAAGAATTTTTTCAAAAGCATGAGAACATAGCTATTGCTAATGCTTTTAAGACCATTTCTGTTGAAGAATACAGCAAAATTTTGAACAAATCAAATGGTTCAAATGGCTCTGAGCACAATGCGACGTAACTTCTGAGGTCATCATTCGCCTAGAACTTAGAACTAATTAAACCTAACTAACCTAAGGACATCACACACATCCATGCCCGAGGCAGGATTCGAACCTGCGACCGTAGCGGTCGCTCGGTTCCAGACTATAGAGCCTAGAACCGCACGGCCACTGCGGCCGGAAAATTTTGAACAATCAGTGTTTGAAAGGAAGTTCAAATTAGTCATTTTGGAAACAGAACTTCTTTATAAGCAGAGGCAGCCTTGAATAGGAGATACTGAAGTGAATATGAAATGACACAATTCAGCAAATTGTATTTTTATGTACTTATATACATGTTTCACACATAAATGCATTGGAAAATAAAATTCAACTTTCATTCATTGCCGGTAATTTTACGCATATTTTAGTAGTTTAACTTACTATCGAAAAGAGAAGGCAAAAATTGTCTGCGAATCTTTCGCTGAATACGATTTTTACTCCTATGTTAAAGCATTAGTTTATAAAAATCTGCAGCACATAATTTAAGAAGTGGAGGTGTTTTGATTGATGACTTTTTAGAAAAAGGCCTATTGCTTAGCCTGTATGCATCAGATATATGAATTCATTTTCATACTCGTTTATGAGAAATACTTGAGAAGTAGAAACTACTCTTCTCGATCCCAATCTCGAAAAAAAAATTCTTAACGGTTTGTTTGGGATCGATGTTAATGAAATCCAAATTTAATTCAACACGAAAGATTAAGAAACACTTTAAGAGAACAGCAGCCTAAGGAGAAATATACTGAAGTTGTAGAATGAATTACAGTCTTTCTTGTGGAAACACTGTCTCGTGAAGTATCTTTCCTGCTCCTGGGCCTATCCATCGTCTAAGGTGGGTGGCGAAAGCCATTCATAGCTTGAAAACGTTTATGTTCCGTAATTAACTTTTATTACAGCCACAAGAAGAGAATGCACTTTGTGCTGTTTGCATTTCCTATATCATTGTAGATCGAATCATGATTCTGTACCGCTTCTGAAACCAAAGCACGATGTGTTTGGAATTCAGTATTCATTCAAAACATTAAAAAAATATTAGGTTTTCGGTTCTTATATCTCTCGCATGGCTTCACAAAAACTGAAAAATGATTTATGGTGTTTATGTCCTGCTCTGCCGTCATGGCACCTTTGATCGCTATTACTCTTCTCGATAAGAAATTAAAATGGTGAGTGCAATGATTGAAGCAGAACTATCAGACGAAAATATTAAAATTTAATCCATCAACTCCCAAAACTGAGCAATAGTGGGTTCAAACAGATCGTTTATAGTAAAATTTTTCACCACATTTTATTTGAGTGACGAATTGAATGAGACTGTGGCACGTAATTTAAGATGCCCTCAACGTTAGTTACTGAACTGTAAGCTGTAAGTGATCGGACGTTTCCAAAAACGAACGACGGAATCAGTATGTGTGCCAGGTAGTATTTGTCCATTATCAGTAATGTAAAAGGCATAAAAGGAGATGTTACAAAGAACAGCAATTTTTAGAAGATACTGTCATCCTCCTCATATGTGTTGCAAAAACATTGTACACAGTAGCTGAAAAAACTTTACTATCAAAGTTAATACATCAATATTAATTATGAAGTGATAGGTTAATCAGCTACTTTTGGACAATATTTTAAGATTTTTATGTGATTATCAGATTTTTCCCAAATTTAGGGGCCGAGGGTCAGCGCTTCCCTCTGTTGAATGGAGCTCAAAGTACACCCAACAAACTTTTGTACGATGGAACCTTGCTGCGGCCCGCCACGAATTTCTCTCCTGTGACAACCTCTTCATCTCAGAGTAGCACTTACAAGCTACGTCCTAATTATCTGCTGAATGTATTCCAATCTCTGTCCTCTTCTACAGTTTTTGCCCTCTACAGTTCCCTCTAGTACCATGGAAGTCAGTGCCTCAAGTCTTAACAGATGTCCTGTCATCGTGTCCCTTCTCCTTGTCAGTGTTTTCCACATATTCGTTTCCTCTCCGATTCTGCGCAGAACCTCCTCATTCCTTACCTTCTCAGTCCTCCTAATTTTCAAGATTCGTGTGTAGCACCACAACTCAAATGCTTCGATTCTCTTCTGTCCCGGTTTTCCCACAGTACATGTTTCACTACCATACAATGCTGTGCTCCAAACGCATAGTCTGAGCAATTTATTTAGAAAATTAAGGCCTATGTCTGATGCTAGTAGACTTCTCTTGGCCAGGAATGCACTTTTTGCCAGTACTAGTCTGCTTTTGATGTTCTCACCACTCCGTCCATCATTGGTTAATAACTGCGTAGGTAGCAGAATTCCTTAATTTCATATACTTCGTGACCTTTAGTCCTGATGTAAAGTTTCTCACTGTTTTCAATCCTACTACTTCTCATTACTTTCGTATTTCTTCGAGGTACTCTCAATCCATATTCTCTAATCATTAGACTGTCCATTTAATTCAGCGGATCATGTATTTCTTCTTCACTTTCACTCAGGATAGCAATGTCATCAGCGAATCGTATCACTGATGCGCTATCGCCTTGAATTTTAATGCCACTCCAGGAACTTTCTTTTATTTTCCTCATTTGTTCTTCGATGTACAGGTTGAACAGTAGGGGCAAAATACTACATCCCTGTCTTAAGCCCTTTTAATCCGAACACTTAGTTCTTCGTCATCCACTCTTATTATTCCCTCTTGTACATATTGTATATTACCCGTCTCTCCCTTTACCTTACCCCAATTTTTCTCAGAATTTCGAACATCTCGCACCATTTTACATTGTCGAAAGTTTTTTCCTACGAACATGTCATGATTTTTCTCTTTAGTCTTGCTTCCATTATCAACTACAACTTTAGAATTGCCTCTCTAGCGCCTTTGCCTTTCTAAAACATCGTTAATTTTCTTTTCCATTCTTCTGTAAATTATTCTTGTCTGCAACTTGGATGCATGAGGTGTTATGTTGATTGTGCGATAATTCTCGCACTTGTAATCTCTTGCAGTCTCCGAAATTGTGTGGATCATATTTTTCCGAAAGTCAAACGGTATATTGTCACACTCATAATCGTTTTGTTGCCACTTCCCCTAATGATTTTAGAAATTCTGATGGAATGTCATCGATCCCTTCTGCCTTATATTATGTCCTCCAAACTTCTCTTAAATTCTGATTCTAATACTGGATCCCCTATCTCGTCTAAATCGACTCCTGTATCTTCTTCTATCACATCAGACAAATCTTCCCCCATATCATCATCATCAGTTATCTGCTATATTAGCAGGTCCTTTGCCTCTCCATTTTCTGCGATCCATTGCTTCCTTCTTAAGGCTGCTGTATGTTGTACCGTCCATCATGTCATCCAGTATCTGGAATCTCTTCCTTCCTCGCTTCCTTTTCCCTTCTACATAACCTTCTAAAACTGTTTTTATCAGTCCGTCATTCTTTCTTAATATATGCCAAATCCAATTTCTTTTTCTTCTCTTTATTACATCTAGTAACTGTCTTTTCTCTCCCACTCTTCTCAGTACCTCTTTTCTTACTCTGTCCATCCAACTTATTCTTTCCATCTTCCGTCATGTCCAGATCTCAAAAGCCTCCAGCCTTTCTCTGTCTTTTTTCCTCATAGTCCACGTTTCAGCGCCATATAGAAGAACACTCCATACAAGACATTTTATGAGTCTCTTTCTGAGTTCTCTGTCCAGACCGCTGCAGAAGATTCTCCTTTTCTTATAAAACGCCTCTTTTTGCCATTGCTATCTTTGTTTTAATTTCTGTGGTGCACTTCCAGTCGGTGTCTATCCTGCTTCCAAGATACTTAAAATTTTGCACCTGTTCTAGTGTTTCTCCATTCAGCACAATTTTTATTTCCTTATTTCCTCCTATTGCCAATACTTTTGTTTTATTTGTGTTAAGTTTCATTCCATATTTTTTTCCGTTAGTTGCAATGGTGCCCACCAAATCCTGTAATTCTTTTTCCCCTGTGGCTAGAAGGACCATGTCATCAGCAAATCTCAAACACCCTACTCTTCTTCCTCCCATTTCTACTCCTTTGTCATCTAATGAGCATTTTCCAAGTACAGGTTGAAAAGAGTAAGTGATAAACAGCATCCTTGTCTTACTCCTTCTTCCCCCATATAGAGGTCTTCAATGTACTCTTTCCACTTATCTGCTCTCTCCTCTGCATTTAACAATGTAATTCAGGTTGCACTCTTAATGTTACCAGGCTTGCTTTTAATTTCGCCGAAGGTTGATTTGACTTTCCCATATAGTGAGTCAGTCTTTCCGAATATTATTTCTTTTCGATTTCTTCACATTTTTTATGCAGCCATTTCGTCTCAGCTTCCCGGCACTTCATTTTATTTAATTTCTCAGCGACTTGCATTTTCGTATTCCTGAATTTCCCTGAACATTTTTATACTTCCTTCTTTCGTCGATCAGCTGAAGTATTTCTTCTGTTACCCATGGTTTCTTTGTAGTTACCTTTTTTGTACCTACGTTTTTCTTTCCAGCATAGGTGATTTCCCTTTTCCAGATATGTCCATTCCTCTTCAACTGTACTGTCTACTGGACTATTCTTTACTGCTGTATCTACGGCTTTAGGGAAGTTCAGGCATATCTCGTCATTCCTTAGTACTTCTGTATCCCACTTCTTTGCGTGTTGTTTCTTCCTGCCTAATTTATTAAAACTCAGCCTAGTCTTCATCACTACTACATTGTGATCTGAGTATATATCTGCTCCTGGGTACGCGTTACAATCCAGAATATGATTTCGGAATATTTGTCTGACCATGACGTAATCTAACTGAGATCTTCCCATATCACCCGGCGTTTTCCAAGTATACCCCCTCCTCTTGTTATTCGTGGACAGAGTATTCGCTATTACTAGATGAAATTTATTACAGAAGTCAACTAGTCCTTCTCCTCTCTCATTCATTGTCCCAAGCCCGTATTTTCCTGTAACTTTTTCTTCTACTCCTTCCCCTACAAGAGCATTCCATCTCCCTTTGCGTATTATATACCCTTTCAATATCCTCATATACTTTATTTCTTCATCTTCAGCTTTCGACGTCGGCATGTATACCTTAACTATCGTTGCCGGTGGTGGTTTGGGTGGTTTGCTGTCGATTCTGATAAGAATAATCCTATCACTGAACAATTCACAGTAACGCGCTTTCTGCCCTACCTTCCTATTCATAAAGAATCCCACACCCGCTATGCCATTTTCAGCTGCTGTTGATATTACCCTATACTCAACTGTCCAGAAATCCTTGTCTTCTTTCCATTTAACTTCACAGACCCTTACTATATCCAGCCTTTGTATTTCCCTTTTCAGATTTTCCAGTTTACCTACCACGTTCAAGCTTCAGACATTCCACGCCCCGACTGGTAGAACGATATCCTATCGTTGATTATTCTATCTTTTTCTCGTTATTCAATCTTTTTCCCCTCCCGGAAATCCGAATGGGGACCACTCCGTAACCTTTTTCCAAAGAAGACATCATCACGAAACTTTTTCAATAACTGGCCACATATCCTGTGGATACACGTTATGCAGAGATTTCCATTGCCTTCTACATCATCATGTCGTTGATCATTGCCGATTCTTCAGCCTTTAGGGGCAGTTTCGCAACCGAAGGGCAAGAGAGTGCCCTGAACCTCTGTCCGCTCCTCCGTCCTCTTGACAAGGCCGTTGGCAGAATTAGGGTGACTTCTTATGCGGAAGTCTTCAGCCGCAAACGCTGATTATTAATCAAAATTTAAGCGTTGGCGAGTTTCGAACCTGGGATTGAGGACAAAAACGCTACTCCTAGATCAAGGGTGACCCATATGGGCTCTTAACGTGGTTAGACCAGTGATTGTCGAATGAGCCTCCAGGGCTACATACGACACCAATCACTTACTCCTTCGTCCCACGGTTCTCAGTCGTATTTTGCAAGTTGCGTCTAACAAGTTTTGTGAATAGTCTCAGAAAATATTGAAACAAGAGTTACAAACAAAATACCTTTGCTGGCCTTCAGAGCAATCACCATTTGCTACAACAAGCTTGTGATATCGACTACAAAGCTGTTGGAAACTGCCAGGAAACGCTTCTTCTGGAATCGCTCAAAGCACTGCGGTTATGCGCAGCGTCTGCGAAGCGTTAACCTTTTAGAGCTAATTTAAAGTGGGGAAGCAAAAAGAAGTCGGTAGGTGCGAAATCTGGAGGATAAAAAGGATACTGAGGAACGGTTACCATGCGTTGAGCGAGGAAGTTGAGCACGCAGACGTTGTGGATATCCATCAACACGCGACCACGGTGCTTCAAGCAATTCCCCACGATGCGTTCCCTGAACAATTTCCAGTAGCTTTACAACCAATGTCGGGAGTGTGTTCTAGCTAACAGCGATCACTTTGAAGACCATAAAATATACTTCGTTTCTAACTCTTGTTTCCTTAAGTTCTAATATCATTTACGGAACTTTCCAGACGAAAATTGTATAATAATTTGCGTCTGGCAACCAGCAGCGTATTTCAGAAACGTCTTCTAACGTTAAGAAATTCTTAAGGTCGTAGTTTTCCTACTCTGCAACAAACAAAATTACAGGGAACGTAGTATTTTGAGAAGTGCTTAATTTTTACTGACGTTGGTGAATTCGGCCATAAGCTAAGTAACGCTGGCCGCTTATCTCAGGAGTAGAAGGGTTACGGGATGTGAGCGTAGTAGTATTTTGTTCTTGGTCTTTCAGTACTGAGGACTCTAGAGAGTCTGTGACTCGTACCGATCAGCTGCTCTGGTACACATTTCAAACGGAAATAACACAGATTCGTAAATGCGCGGTATAAAGACGGTCATATAAAATTAAACTACAAAAGTGGTTATTCAGGTTTTTAACAGGTCGTCACCTTAATATGACTGGAAAGTACCTAAAGAAAAAAAGATGGTGGTAGTTTTGCCTCAGAAAAAGTTATATTCGGTTTTTTAGAGTTCTCTCGGTAAAATCGGAATCCTTATGGGACCGCTATGATGTCCTGTCTGTGTATCCGCCTGTTAAAAACCCATTTTTTTTGAGGAACTGGTAGACTATCAAGTTGAAATTAATGTCACATACTGAGGTCTATGGTCCCATGGCGTTGTAAAAAAACTGCTTCTTCTAAACCAATGAAATCAAAAGATCTGCATTTTATGTCGCATATTTTAACACTGAAGAAACTGCAAAAAGGTGGGAATTTAAGGAGATGGGACCTGGATAAACTGAAAGAACCAGAGGTTGTACAGAGTTTCAGGGAGAGCATAAGGGAACAATTGACAGGAATGGGGGAAAGAAGTACAGTAGAAGAAGAATGGGTAGCTCTGAGGGATGAAGTAGTGAAGGCAGCAGAGAATCAAGTAGGTAAAAAGACGAGGGCTAGTAGAACTCCTTGGGTAACAGAAGAAATATTGAATTTAATTGATGAAAGGAGAAAATATAAAAATGCAGTAAACGAAGCAGGCAAAAAGGAATACAGACGTCTCAAAAATGAAAGACAGGAAGTGCAAAATGGCTAAGCAGGGATGGCTAGAGGACAAATGTAAGGATGTACAGGCTTGTCTCACTAGGGGTAAGATAGATACTGCCTACAGGAAAATTAAAGAGACCTTTGGAGGAAAGAGATCAACTTGTATGAATATCAAGAGCTCAGATGGAAACACAGTTTTAAGCAAAGAAGGGAAAGCAGAAAGGTGGAAGGAGTATATAGAGGGTCTATACAAGGGCGATGTACTTGAGGACAATATTATGGAAATGGAAGAGGATGTAGATGAAGATGAAATGGGAAATACGATACTGTGTGAAGAGTTTGATAGAGCACTGAAAGACCTGAGTCGAAACAAGGCCCCGGGAGTAGACAACATTCCGTTAGAACTACTGACGGCCTTGGGACAGCCAGTCCTGACAAAACTCTACCATCTGGTGAGCAAGATGTATGAAACAGGCGAAATACCCTCAGACTTCAAGAAGAATATAATAATTCCAATCCCAAAGAAAGCAGGTGTTGACAGATGTGAAAATTACCGAACTATCAGTTTAATAAGTCACAGCTGCAAAATACTAACGCGAATTCTTTACAGACGAATGGAAAAACTGGTAGAAGCCGACCTCGGGGAAGATCGGTTTGGATTCCGTAGAAATGTTGGAACGCGTGAGGCAATACTGACCTTACGACTTATCTTAGAAGAAAGATTAAGGAAAGGCAAACGTACGTTTCTAGCATTTGTAGACTTAGAGAAAGCTTTTGACAATGTTGACTGGAATACTCTCTTTCAAATTCTGATGGTGGCAGGGGTAAAATACAGGGAGCGAAAGGCTATTTACAATTTGTACAGAAACCAGATGGAAGTTATAACAGTCGAGGGGCATGAAAGGGAAGCAGTGGTTGGGAAGCGAGTGAGACAGGGTTGTAGCCTCTCCCTGATGTTATTTAATCTGTATATTGAGCAAGCAGTAAAGGAAACAAAAGAAAAATTCGGAGTAGGTATTAAAATCCATGGAGAAGAAATAAAAACTTTGAGGTTCGCCGATGACATTGTAATTCTATCAGAGACAGCAAAGGACTTGGAAGAGCAGTTGAACGGAATGGACAGTGTCTTGAAAGGAGGATATAAGATGAACATCAACAAAAGGAAAACGAGGATAATGGAATGTGGTCGAATTAAGTCGGGTGATCCTGAGGGAATTAGATTAGGAAATGAGAAACTTATAGTAGTAAAGGAAGTTTGCTATTTGGGGAGAAAAGTAACTGATGATGGTCGAAGTAGAGAAGATATATAATGTAGACTGGCAATGGCAAGGAAAGCGTTTCTGAAGAAGAGAAATTTGTTAACATCGAGTATAGATTTAAGTGTCAGGAAGTCATTTCTGGAAGTATTTTTTATGGAGTGTAGCCATGTATGGAAGTGAAACGTGGACGATAAATAGTTTGGACAAGAAGAGAATGGAAGCTTTCGAAATGTGGTGCTACAGAAGAATGCTGAAGATTAGATGGGTAGATCACATAACTAATGATGAAGTATTGAATAGAATTGGGGAGAAGTAGAGTATGTGGCACAACTTCACAAAAAGAAGGGACCGGTTAGGAGGACATGTTCTGAGGCATCAAGGGATCACAAATTTAGCATTGGAGGGCAGCTTGGAGGGTAAAAATCGTAGAGGGAGACCAAGAGATGAATACACTAAGCAGATTCAGAAGGATGTGGGTTGCAGTAAGTACTTGGAGATGAAGAAGCTTGCACAGGATAGGGTAGCATGGAGAGTTGCATCAAACCAGTCTCAGGACTGAAGACCACAACAACAACAACATTTTAACACTAGTAAACTCACTCATCAAAAGCGGTAGGGTAGATCTCGCTGGCCTAAAAGCATGAAGTTTGGCAAGAAGCAAGGTTTCACAGTACAAGCAAAGGAAAAAAATCTGAGAATTGTTAATTTGTAATTATATAAAAAGAAATATATATATATATATGTCATGTTTTATCCGCCCGTCTGTTTCTCTGTTTTACTGTTACAATTTCTTTTTCCTCTGAACAAATTAGCATATTAAGTCCAAGTTTATGTCAAGGTCAAAGGTCCCTTGGTGGTGTAGAAAATTGAAACTAATAAGCGAAAGCAATCAAAAGATATGGACTTTTATCTCACATATTTTGATCCTTGCAAACTTACTCATCAAAACCTATAGGGTACTTCCCGTTGATTTAATGCACTTTGGCAAGGAGCAATGTTTGAAACTATAAGTAAAGGGAAAACTACTAAAATTGGGAATTTGTAATTATATCCAAGAAAAGATATTTTTTGTAATTTTTTATCCGAATGTCTGTTTGTCGGTTCGTCTGTTAAGACCTCTTTTTCTAGAATGAGATTTTCACTCTGCAGCGGAGTGTGCGCTGATATGAAACTTCCTGGCAGAGTAAAACTGTATTCCGCGCCGGGCCGAGACTCGAACTCGGGATCTTTGCCTTTCGCGGGCAAGTGCTTTGCCACCTCTTTTTCTCTTGAAATGGTTGGCATATCAAATTAAAATTTGTGTCACGTTCTAAGGTCTATGGTCTCTTCGCGGTGTAAAAACTTGAAGCTTCTAATTGAAAACAGTTGAGAGGTGCGGCCATTTATGCCACGATTTTGATAATCGCAAACTCACTCATCCAAACGTACGGTGCATTTCCCGTTCTCCTAAAATTATGAAATTTGGCAAGAAGCAAGATTTCACGATACGTAAAGGAATAAATCCGAAAATTGTTAATTTGTGATTATGTGACACGAAAAATATTTTTGATCGTTTTTTATCCGTCTGTTTGTCTGCATGTCTATTACAACACTCCTTAACTAGTCGGCGTAGCAAATTCAAATTTGTGTCACATATTAAGGTTTATGGCCACTTGGCGGTGTAAAAAGTTTAAGCTTCTAACATAATTCAATCAAAAGATTCGGCAGATTATGTAACTTACTTTTATATTCGAAAACTCACTCATCAAAATATCTGTACGGTACTTCTCACTGGCCTAGAACCATGAAATTTGGAAAGAAGCATGGTTTCACTGTAAAACTAAGGTAAAAAAATACGAAAACTGTTAATTTGTTATTGTATCATATTAAAAAAAATTGTTGCCTCCTTTTTGTCCGACTGTCTGCTTGTCCATCTGTTAAGATATATTTTTCGCAGGAATGGATAGTCGTTTGAAGTTCAAATTTATGTGACATACGTAAGTCTATGGTTCCTTGGTAGTGTAAAAAAAGGTTAACCTTATAACTCACTGCAGTCATAAGATACGGCCATTTATGTCACATATTTTGACACTCCCAAATTCACTCATTACAACCTACAGGGTACTTTCCGTTGACCTAGTGTCATGAAATTTGGCAAGAAGCAAGATTCCACAGTACAAGTAAAGGGAAAAAAATCAGACAAATGTTCATTTGTATTTATATCACACGAAAATAGATTACTTTTGTCATTTTTTCAGAGTTCAAAAATAAAATGGAAATTTTCTCGGAATTTTCGAATACCTGGGACCGATATCTTGCCGCTAGCAATGTCAATAAAAGACACACATCGTCGGGATTCTCGATTTTGGGCGTGGAACCCTCAGTGGGCGAGTCCTTGCACCTGGCAATTTTTTTCATGTAGTTGCTTGATGTTCTGAATCACAAGAGGCAATGAAATATTGTGTAGCACATAGACAAATATCTTTGAAACGGAAAAATAAAGCACAGGAAATGAAACTTAGCGTCTTCTTGGTAGTTATTCCAGAAAGCGAGACGAACATTCCAAACGTAAAGAGTAACGGAATGAAAAATGATTTTGATGGCGATGCAGAGTCATCAGCTTAAGAGAAACATTTGACATTCATGACAAGACTTGTTACCTGGAGAATCTCTTAGAGGAACATAAAAGAAGGGCCGACTGCAAAACAGTATTCAGATCAATCTGCAGTTTTGTGTGAAAAATACCATAGTGGTCTGACGAATGATATCTGTAAAATTTATCACAACTTTTCGAAACACTGAAATCCCGAATTATTACAGTTATTATTGGTTCTTTATTTTTTTCTGTCTTTTCGCTATATAACCATGTCCCATGTACATATTTACATAAAAAACACGCTGAGACTCTCAAGATTAATTAAGATGCTGAACAGGTCATGTAATAACAGTCTGTAGATTCAAGTTTTGGGACAGAACAATAGAATAATTACGTTTTTCTACAAATTCTTACCGGTACAGGGTGGTTCATAGATAGTGACCGGGCCAAATATCTCATGAAATAAGCATCAAACAAAAAAAACTACAAAGAACGAAACTCGTCTAGCTTGAATGGGGAAACCAGATGGCGCTATGGTTGGCCCGCTAGATGGCGCTGCCATAGGTCAAATGGATATCAACTGCGTTTTTTTTTAAATTAGAACCCCCATTTTTGTTACAAATTCGTGTAGTACGTAAAGAAATATGAATGTTTTAGTTGGACCACTTTTTTCGCTTTGTGATAGATGGCGCTGTAATAGGCACAAACGTATAAGTACGAGGTATCACGTAACATTCCGCCAGTGAGGACGGTATTTGCTTCGTGATACATTACCCATGTTAAAATGGACCGTTTACCAATTACGGAAAAGGTCGATATCGTGTTGATGTGTGGCTATTGTGATCAAAATGCCCAACGGGCGTGTGCTATGTATGCTGCTCGGTATCGTGGACGACTTCATCCAAGTGTCCGGACCGTTCGCCGGATAGTTACGTTATTTAAGGAAACAGGAACTGTTTAGCCACATGTGAAACGTCAACAACGACCTGCAACAAATGATGATGCCCAAATTGGTGTTCTAGCTGCTGTCGCGGCTAATCCGCACATCAGTAGCAGACAAATTACGCGAGAATCGGGAATCTGAAAAACGTCGGTGTTGAAAATGTTACATCAACATCGATTGCACCCGTACCATATTTCTGTGCACCAGGAATTGCATGGCGACGACTTTGAACGTCGTGTACAGTTCTGTCACTGGGCACAAGACAAATTACGGGACGATGACAGATTTTTTGCACGCGTTCTATTTAGCGACGAAGCGCCATTCACCAACAGCGGTAACGTAAACCGGCATAATATGCACTACTGGGCAACGGAAAATCCACGATGGCAGCGACAAGTGGAAAATCAGCAACCTTGCCTGGTTAATGTATGGTGCGTCATTATGGGAAGAAGGATAATTGGCCCCCATTTTATCGATGGCAATCTAAATGGTGCAATGTATGCTGATTTCCTACGTAATGTTCTACCGATGTTACTACAAGCAAGATGTTTCACTGCATGGCAGAATGGTGATGTACTTCCAACATGATGGATGTCCGGCACATAGCTCGAGTGCGGTTGAAGCGGTATTGAATAGCATATTTCATTACAGGTGGATTGGTCGTCGAAGCACCATACCATGGCCGCACGTTCACCGGATCTGACGTCCCCGGATTTCTTTCTGTGGGGAAAGTTGAAGGATATTTGCCTATCGTGATCCACCGACAATGCCTGACACCATGCGTCAGCGCATTGTCAATGCATGTGCGAACATTACGGAAGGCGAACTACTCGCTGTTGAGAGGAATGTGGTTACACGTATTGCCAAATGCATTGAGGTTCACGGACATAATTTTGAGCATTTATTGCATTAATGTGGTATTTACAGGTAATCACGCTGTAACAGCATAAGTTCTCAGAAATGATAAGTTCACAAAGGTACATGTATCACATTGGAACAAACGAAATAAAATGTTCAAACTTACCTACGTTCTGCATTTTAATTTAAAAAACTTACCTGTTACAAACTGTTCATCTAAAATTGTGAGCCATATGTTTGTAACTATTACAGCGCCATCCATCACAAAGCGAAAAATGTGGTCCAACTAAAACATTCATATTTGTTTACGTACTACACGAATATGTAATAAGAAATAGGGGTTCCTATTAAAAAAAACGCAGTTGATATCCGTTTGACCTATGGCAGCGCCATCTAGCGGGCGAACCATAGCTGGTTTCCCCCTTCAAGCTAGACAAGTTTCGCTCTTTGTAGTTTTTTCGTTTGACGCTTATTTCGTGAGTTATTTGGCCCGGTCACGATCAATGTACCACCCTGTATATATATTTTACTTTTTTAAAGTAAATTATCAGTAGGCCATAGATGGCAACTACGGCAACTACTCCTGATCTCAAAAGGGTGCTGTTGGACACAGGAAGAAGTACATTTTTCTGTAACAGATTCTTCACTACTTCTCCTCGATGAATCTTAATAGAGAGCGAGCGAGCCAATGGAAGATGATTCACATTAGCAACTGCTTCATCTTCACACTCACAACTGGGTGTCTGATGAAGTCCAAGGCAATGACTTGAAAAATTCCTATGATTTAACTAGATTCTTATTTAAATGGAAAATCTTTTTCTATTGCAATTGGTTTTATGGAACGAAGATTTCAATGAAAGACTGAGTTACAGAGAAAACTGGAATCCACGGCCGGAAGTATTATTGAGTAGTAACCTCAATAACGTTTTTGAATGTTTAAGCAAACGGCAGACCAGTTAAATCAGCCGTAAAACGTCGTCTATTCCCTACGTACGTCAATTTTATTACCGTTATTTTCGAATACATAGGGAGGGAGACGTTGTAATATTCTTAAGAAATAGCGCTCAGTTACGAATTTAAACATGCGCCCATCATAATTTAAAATGAGAAATGGCATGTAGTTAAAAAAAAAGCAATCACTTCGACGGTATATGGCGTGATTTACATTGTGGAGCAGTACACCCACGCTGTAATCAGTTTACAGTGCGTATTACGGTCTAGTTATCAACGTTACCGTAGACCTATACTCTTACTTTCACATTTGCATTCTTTATAGCATGAAAGATTAGTAATTAGTAAAAACCAACAGTTTAATACGACGGCGCTACGCCTCCAGATTTATTTGCTGTTAATGTTTGGAAGCGCCCCACACAAGACCGATACATCGTTGACAATCTCGGCTGCAAAGTCGCCTGCAACTGGTCGCTCTCGGCAACACCGCCATTCACGAGCGTTTTGCGAAGCAATATGAACCAGTATTTCGAACGTCACTGTGTCGCGAAGTTCTGCTATGAATAATGGACTCACATGTCTAACAGTAATGACAGTTGACGCATGTAGTTGTGAATTAACTACACCGGGACAAAACTATAGGAGAACTTGGGACAGAAATCAGAGCGAGAACTGCAATGAGGCCGCTGTAAGATAGCAAATGCTGGTCGTTGAATTTCGCGATCAGCTCCCGTGTCGTTGAGCCACGAGCGCTGAAATCGGTCCACAAATAGTGTTGCCAACTATTATTCACGGATATGCGGGAAAGCAGAAATTTCTATGCAGGTACTTCACAAAAAAAGAAAAAGCAGTATCTGCCTCCAAATGTACATGAAAGAGAGAAAAACAATTATTTGTATCGGTTTTATTAAAAATCTGAAACAAAAATCATAAAATAAACTCTTCTCTATGTACTCATCACAAAAAATTTTACCACAAATCAGTAAATAAATCATTTTGTTCAATCAACTACTTTTTCTTATTGAAGGAGTACTTTCCTTCGATTTGGCACGTTTGAGCAATTTTCTTATTCTTTAAAACGTAATTACAAAAATCTTTGCAGTTGTACTGGAAGTTAACTTTTGCTTGCATTTCCGCCTTTACATGTTCAACACTGAGTCTAGTTCTTGAATCAGTCCAGGTGTGAGTGAAACTGCCCTCTCTGCAGTGGCGGTAGAACGTGGAACGGACACAAAAATCAGGAAAAGCTTTAATAAGTTCAGTAAATTCGAATGCTAAAATACTTCATGCCAGTTTCCGTGGATAGGTTTTTTTTTTCATTTGACAGTGATGTTTGTGTATGCTTCTCAGTAATTTTATTTAGTGTCCTTAACAGTGCGGAAATTATTATAAAGTTCGTCCCTATCTATGAGTTTGGTGAGTGATAATTTTTTAGAAACACATAGACAGTTGCTTGTAAATAAATGCATTTTCCAAAACAAATATTCACTTTATTGCCAAATTATTATCTTCCGAGAAATCAAAGTGATCGTCCAATTATGTCAATGCATGTTTGTAACATGTAGTGAAAACAATTTTGATACTCTTGTTCATCAACTGTGAAACTGATGAGGGCATTTGAGCAAATAAATCCAATTTTATCTTTGCTCTATTTTTGAGCTTAAATCTGTTAGGATGTTGTAGGTTTCAGAAGATAGTGCATTTTCCCCCAAAAATATCATGAAGTTCTGAAATATTTTTAAAGCATTATTTAGAAATCCAAGAATACATTGTGTTTTCTTTGTGTGGTTGCCATCAAAATATTTTCCTAATACAACTGGACAGTTATCTCCAGGAGTTATAAAATAGCACTTCAACGCTGTAAACCAGTGTAGAGTTTTTCCGATGGCAGGATTCAATGACAGCCACCTTGATTTGACGTGTCTTATAATATTTTAAAATTCTATTCCAGCATCAGCACAGTGTTCTGTGTAGGTTTGCACTCTCTGGCCATGATAGGATAAGTGCTCATACCCCATAAGGACCAAATTCTCCACCTCAAACTCGCACTTTTCCATAGCATGACGGATGACATAGTGTTCAAATGGCTCTGAGCACTATGGGACTTAACATCAGTGGTCATCAGTCCCCTAGAACGTAGAACTACTTAAACCTAACTAACCTAAGGACATCACACACATCCATGCCCGAGGCAGGATTCGAACCTGCGACCGTAGCAGTCACGCGGTTCCGGACTGAAGCGCCTAGAACCGCTCGGACACCGCGGGCGGCGACATAGTGTACCATGTGCGCTGAACACGCTGCAGACAGAACGTTGGCATTATCTTGAGAAAGTAGTTTGTAAAGTGAATTATTTTCTCAAAAATCAACATTGGTGTTGTCAGCTGAGTAAGCTGTTACATTTGTGAAATCTAAATCCAGAACTTGGAGTTTATTTTTTATATTACTATAAATATAAATCGTTTTTTCATCTGGGTCATCATAAAAATCAAGCAGACATGTGCCGATTCCTTTCTCTGGAGAGCAAGATCTGACAATTATTGGAAATAATTTTATATGCATTCATTTGACGCATCATTCGAAACTCTGTACAACACGCCTGTCCTTAGCTTTTTATCACTATCTTCGATTGATGCTGAGCCAGAAAATTGTAAATTAAAGAGAACGCTTTAGTAATAACGAGCAATATTTTTGGTGCGATTTGGGAATCATTAAATATCACTGGGCGTATCTTTGAATCGCGGTCAATAGAATTTTACAACATACTTTGGTTTTCGCCATCGTAAACTTTTGTCAACTCTGCAACTATCACTTCTTCCTCGTTTGTCGTCAATAGTCGCGCTTTATAAACTGCTGTAAAGTCTGAGTACTCTTTTGAGTTCTTTCACCACATTGGTGTTCCTGGACGCTAACATGCCATTTAACATCATTCAGACCTCTATGCGAGGCCATAAATGATTTCACACACGCATATGCCAATTTTCAAAAAAGGATACGAATTCTCCCACTCTTGCCGCTAGGGAAACATCGGTTTACACTTCCTGTATTTTGCTTTTTCACTGTCGCTGTCAACTGTTTCTGAATCAGACATGACTCAAATGCAAACAAATTGCTCAAAAATAATAATGCTAAATGTCAACAAAACATTAATCACTATTTATTTTATGAATCGCATAAAAACACCGAAACTCTGTGACAAGTAGTGAGTACTAACTGAACGGCAACGGCGTAATGCGGCGAAGCAGCCGGAGAGGGGAGGAAGCGAGTGACGGAACGCGTGCATCACTAATTTGTCTCTTTCCAGGGGCAGTGCGGGTACGAGCGGCCGCTGTCGTCTCCTCGCCCAACACCGTTGCATGTACGCAGCGCACCGCCCCATACTTCATTTGAATGGGGCTTCTGTCTAACCTACGCCAGGATTACCATAAAGCGGGTCAGTTAGCGTTCCGCAGACACACATCGCAGGCTGCATTATTTGAGCCGTGGAAAAGTGACGTACCGCCTCACGCGGAACGGTTGGCAACCCTGGCCACAAGCGACGGACACCGGCGGCAGCCGGCCGTCGCTCCTGCTTTGTCACCACCTCTCAGCAGCTGAGCAGCTGCAAGACTTCCGTGATATCGTCCCAGGCGGCAGTAGGGCCAGCCCTCGAGATGCCACTCTAGCTCGTTTGACTTTTCGCGTCTTGGACGATTACGCCAGACCCCGGTCATTGCCAACTGGCGCACAGACACAGCGTCGGGAACCAGCGATTAAATGCTGGTCCAACCGACTACGCCACGTTGGCGCATGACAGGGAAACATCCAGCGCCTGCCGTAGGTCAGCTGGGAATCCTCGCTGTGAGCTCTGCCGCCACCGGACCACGAAGGAGCGACCTTTGCCTCTCTGCCAAGCACGGGCAGGCAATAACGCGAATCCGCCTGCCCCTGCTCCAGGGGTCCAGACTTCGACTCGGACAACGCTATCGCGTGCCATGTCTGCAGCTACGACGCCGGAATATGACGAGGGAACTCCAAACCGCGCCAGAGAATGGAGCACACTCAGAAGAATGAACTGTTTGAATTTGTGAAGAACTAATAAAGAGTTGTTGTATCCTCACTAGGATCCACCTCCGCTACTGTCCACATCTCCCATCTTCAACAGAGAATCCAGCACGCATCCAGGCAGACTGCCTCTCATACCTTTACAGAACTAAAGAACTATGCTTTATGCAGGTATTTAAATGTGCAAAGGAACCTCCTTCTCAGTCTAAAGGACTCTTATCAACTGGTACTTATACAAAGAAAATTATCTGCTACTCTGGGTATTACCTGAGGTCTATTTCGTAAGAGAGATGCAACTACAAGATGAAAGATAACATATTTGGGAAACAGCCTTGCGAATGTCTTACACTTTACTACAGATTATATACAGTAAAGGTACAAAGCACACGAAAATTTTCTGTAGGGTTAAATTCTCTGTTACCATATGTAAGAACGCAACCACAAAAGAGATTGTACAATTCGTAATTTACATTAGGTAACGAATTGTTTGGGGTACGTGGGCTTTTTATGAAGAAGTATTGCAATATTAAGCTGATATAAAAGTTCCTTCACATGAAACATGGAAACATTGTGACTAACTATACTATGGCGGTCTGCCTAGACGATAGATACCTACCGGCACGCTGATGTTCTATACTCTGACAGCGAAACTACGACGCACAGGAAGTACAGGGGTCACTGATTTTTACATCTCCCAGACGCACTGCTCATAGAATTTGTACTCATAAACTTGATTCTTAAGAGAAAAATTAGGATAACATAGTTTTGTTTGTGGTAGGAATCAGTTCAACGTTCTAAGATGCTCAGTACATAACCCTCGGAATCCACTCTCTACCATGAACATTTCTCTTAAGTGAACCACAGATTTTTACGTAATTAGTTACCTTTGAGAGGTAGCATTTCAGCTTCCCTCTGTAGAAAATTACCCATAGCACTTGTTAATTCTGCTTTTAAGTGAAGTACATTTCATTTTTCTCGCCATCCGAATTGCAAATTTTCTTTCACCTTTGTCTTGTCCTTGTCTTCTGCATCTTCTCAATACTATAGGAAAGAACACATAGTTACTTGACGTTAGTATTACTGAAACATCAAAGTACACTTCTAACACGAAAGAGATACCTTGTTACTCGGCTGCATTCGTTGTGTGATGTGTCTACGTATCAACAATTAAATCAGATTCTTAAAAATCATGGTATTCAGCGTATGTTGCATTCCTCCATATACTCCTCCCATAAATGAGTAAAAATTCTTTGTCTCACTGGCTTTCGTATGGGTCCAGTCTCTAAATCTGTGTGGAGAAAAATCCCACATGTTACTGAGAACTGTCACACAAAGACTGGATCTTCCGGAGAGTGTAATATTTTTGCCATATTTACTAATGATGCACGAAAACGAACGAATTTTCAGACTGACTTAACTGTATTAATGATCAATAATTGCGAAGGTTCAACAGTATTTCTTCCAATGACACAGCACGCTTTCGTAGACGCTTTGTGCGAAACAACCACAAAGTTCACATTCACCAGGTAGCTGAACTGTGTGAGGACAGTGAAGACAATTCCCTTACACAACTTGTCTCCTTGAGGCAGTTTACGTAATCCTCTACCCCCCGCCCACTATGACTGATCCAAAACTTTTCGAGAGTGAAATCTATACCGTCAGCAGTCCCCATTTACGAGACTCTTACGCCTTTCGCATCTTAGCATTAATGGGCTCACTTTCAGGCGCTTAATAAACAATCTGCAACGCTAAACTGATAGTCCGATAAAGTATTTGTCTGGGGATAATGGAACCATTGTTCCCTGTTGTTTCACGACGGGCAACAGACTCAGCTATTCGTCTTCTCTGAGCAAGTCAAAAATGTGACAACAAGTATTGCCTTTCATAGTTTGTGTTTTTTCCAGTTAATGAACAAACAATAATAAGGGACCGGCACTCACTTTGATTCTGTAGACTATAAACTACTCGTTGTTGCATATGTAACTCACAGAAAATCTCACTTGTTTATTGTGTTTTAAATACTTGCTTTGTCTGCACTGTAATCGTAACCCAGCAGCTCATTTAGCTTGTCAGCTCATTCGATAATACAGTGAAGTCTGGTCTAAGTGAGAACGCTTGTCTCCCACTTGAATTAACGGTCGCTTCCGCTAGAGCTGCTGAATACGTAGGGCTTCTACAATAATGTGTTTGAAGGGAGGTGGAGGGGGGAGGGAAGGAGGAGGGACAGGCAAAGGACCAGTGGGGCACCAAATGGGGCTGTTTATTTCGAGATGCAGGTTCCTCAGATGAAACGGATTGACGCTGGAACAGAAGGCCAGTATAATACCCTCATCACGGAATTTCGAAAGGCTGTTATTACACTAGCAAATTTCATTTGAGAAAGAAACGTGCTCAGATATTCATAATGTTTTCTTTGACAAAGATATTTGACGTAGCGCTAATAGGAATATTCCACTGTCATCAATTTTTTTCTTTTTTTGTTTTTGGTCAAAGATCTTTGATATCATAGTCCCTTCAGAATGACCGACGAAGAATTATTATTATAGTGCTCTGCAACTGAGTGCATCATAACTGCATTGTATTTACATTAGTAACAAGAGCAGGAGAAAAGAAAAAGGAAATTTACCTGAAGGAAGCCGTGGGTTTCACAGTGAGATGCTAAAAGCATCCAACAAAATGTGTTACAGAAGCTGCGAGTCGAGGACGTAAAGCTGTATTCGGAAATTACTTACGAATGGGTCAGAGTACATTTCAGTATGTGCTCAAGAAAGTGTCTCCTAATACTACGAAACAGAATACTCACCTCAGAAATGCTATATTCTTCGAGACAGACTTACCGTAATACTGCGATTTCTTGCAAAAGGAAAGCTACTCTAGTTTACGGTATAGCGCTCTAATACCGCAGTGTACACTGACGAAATTAACACCAGCAATGTGTGAAGATGTTTATAAAGCACAGAAGGAGGAACATATAAAGGCAAATAACTGATTAGAACATACTATAGGCATTAAGAAGTATTTTTCTTTCTACAAAAGTTGCAGATTTTTTGCTTTATATCCTCGGGGTTGCATCCTGGCGGTACTTGATGACTAATTGCTTCCGCGGTTTTTTATAGCTCTCGATTTTTCTTACTCTGTTTTTGTATTCGGGATGACGCAAGTTATACAGCGCTTCATCTGCCTCCAACATTTTTATTAATTTTTTTGTAGATGTGACGTACTATGTAAATTTTGAAAACATGTTGCTAAACACTCGATGTCAGACAGCTACGGTCCTAGTGCTCCAAGCCGTTACATTTCTCCATGCGTTAAACACAAGACGAACGTTTTCTTTGGTCAAACCTAAGGCGACACACTCATGGAGGAAAAAAAAAGAAGGAAAATAGCACTATAGACTTAATGCTGCACGTTGCCTTAAAGTCAGAGTGGACGGAGCCTCCATTTTAGATAGCCCAAAACATTAACAGGCTATGTGATAACCTCAACCCACAGGAAAAATAATTATCAAAATCTGAACTTTGAAGTCATCTAAAATTCTAGTTGGAAAACCACACTCTTTGTTATACATCTCAATTGGTCACGACCGCACTTTGTTTATGAACTGAAAACTCTAATATTCACGAGAAACTGCTCTGAAATTAACCTGAACCGACAAAATTCTCTGATACTTCAAAGACATCTATGACAATATATGAAAGGAATTAGAAAAAGTGACAAAATTTCGTGAATCGTACACAATACTGTTAATAATTGCATGAACACTGGGGGCTTCACCATGCATCTACCCACTTTTGAGTATAACCAGTGTCTCTTAGTACTACGATTTGTAGCAATACAATATCAAAAACTTTTATTACTGGGTAAACAGTCCCTACGTGATTTGACAGCTGACATGTATAATTTACGCTCACGTCAGGAAATGCACCAATACGGGAATAGCAGCTTTTACGTTATTGGTCAGAACGGAAGCAGTTATGGCGGTCGCCGTAATTTTCGCGCGACGCCGTATTTCGCGACAAAATACTCTTCTTAGTCACTGTCATATATCTAGTTTCATAACAATACATGAAACTACATAAAATAACTACAATAATTTTGACATGCAAGGAAAATTAGTTCTAATGAGAGGAAGAAGTTAAACTTTTTTTTGCATACGAAGCGTTGCGTTGGGCAGCACGATGTCGGCGGGTTACGATGATGAGAGCAGGATACAGGCAGTTCCGCTGGTTAATCTTCTCCGGCGAAACGCAAATAAAGTTCCGGCACAGCTGTATAATTAACCCCGTGGTGATTAACAAACCACTAGACGCCAGTATACGAACGTTTTTGACATGTCCTCTCTTTCAAAGTACATTACGTAGATATCGCTCGTTTTTACACTTTATGCACTGTCCGTGACGCTATCACCCATAATTACACAGTTCGTCACATTCATATAGTCTTAGCCACAAATACACAGTTCATAGAATTGTTCTTGTGTGTGAAGCACACCGTAAACAAAGTCCACTCTGTTCTCGTATTTCAAACTTCGACAACGTCACTGAAAGTCATTTATATTGCACAGTTAACTGAAGTCTTCACTTTCACGGCTTGATAGAATGTGATAGACAACCGTTCCACCACCCAAAACCAATACCAGCCAAGTTCATTCGCATGAAAGCACTGTTCGTGTCGGCCACAACAAAATATTGTTAGCGGCACTTTCACAGTCCGGTTTATTTGCTCTTAAAGTTCGCTGGCTATGGCATTGCATATCGCAGTGGTAAAGAGAATTAACAATCTGATAGTTCGGTATCACTGTATGCTTTTCATAAAACACAGTACTATTTTTCCGCGCACGCTTCACAGACACACCATCCACCATCCCCTCTACTACACAACAACCTTTCGACTATCGATATCACTATCGCTGTCCCCTGTCTATAGATGTTCTATCGTTATCGTAAATTACATAAATCTTTATAAATGTTACTGACTGCATTTTTCACAGTTAATAATATTCCAAAAGAGAACTTTTCAATCTTTACCACAGGTACAAAGCAAGAAACATATTTATCTATTGGCAAACGAAATAATCACAATTACATCTTTACATTTAAAAACCACAGTAGAATGTTACATAATCACAATTAGAAATGCCCATATGAACAAAAGAAAAAGAATAGAAATCTAAAGAAAATCACGAAAAAAAAATTATATGCGTAATCAACAATGCCTTCGCAGCTACTGTTTGCGGTTGCTTCTTGTACATCACTTCTGTCCTGTGCACGCAACAGCTGTTTTAAATACTTACACTGCTTGCATGAATAACATAGTGTAAGAAAGGCAAATTCGAATGTTTTTCTGTTCTTGAACGCGAATTTGCTCTAGTAATACGATACATTTGGCCTCTTTCATGTAACTTGTTTTTCTTGATATCTTTCGAATAGCCGAGGAGAAAAGGGTTTTAATGTGAAAAGAATGCTTTCGTAATGCATTATATTCCACTTTTACTATATTTGTATCGATAGCAAATGAAGATGAAATTCCGAAACCAATGCTTGTTTTCTTATTGGTACTGCTTCTTGTTTGTCACATTTTCACATATCAATTGCTATGCAAAACATTTTTAATGTTCACGTTTGCAAAAAAAATACTTAAGCGTTCTCTCTTAGGCTCTAAACGTGTGCAATGAGGAAAGAAGCAAGGCATGCTATCGTATCTTCTGTGTGTCAACAAAGTAAACGGTTGTTGAAAATGATAGGAAATCTAACGTCAAGTGACAGAAATAAAACCACTACAGGCGCCTTGCCACGGTTCGCGCGGCTGCCCCCGCTGGAGGTTCGAGTCCTCCCCTGGGCACGGGTGTGTGTGTCGTCCTTAGCGTAAGTTAGATTAAGTAGTATGTAAAAGTAGTGTGTAAGCCTAGAGACCGATGACCTCAGCAGTTTGGTCCCATTGAGACTTACCAAATTTTTAAAACTACTACAATAAATGCAAACAGCGGAAGCATAATTTATGTCCACAAAAGAAAAAAATTGCTTGATCGCCTCCCCCTACGAATGAAATGTGATTCCTTTAAACTTTAGATTACGATCGTTTCGATTAGCACATCGGTGAACGCCGCAAGCTGGCATTTTTGCTGAAACGACATCTCCACACAATCAAAGTACGAGATGCTATGTGGGATACTACGACGAAAGTCAATAGATATCCCCAGTGGTCGAAATTGGGCACATGCACGTCAGAGTGACGTCAGCGAGGAATATCACTGCGGTGAACCATGAAGGTATAAGCGCGTTGAACCTAACGTTTTTGGGCGACATGAGACGGCGGAAGTCGACTTCAAGTTTGTGATGTAGTGGCAACTCCCTTCATTTTTTTACGTCCATGGTACAAACAAGGAGTAAATGTCACCTTTGACAATGCAGTGGCATCAAAATTGCAAAGTGAAACGGTAAACGTAAAAGGACCCACCAGATACGTAAGTATTAACACCAACACCATAAAAAAAAAACTGTGCATGTCTGCACGAAGATGAGGTGGAAGGGAAGAAGACAATATTAGCAAAGAATTGCACTCAACAGACGTGAGGATGTACGTATGGCAAAGTAACATAACAGTCTATATGATGTTTAAATTACATTAACAATCACTATAAAGTCCATTCAAGACAAGATTGCAGTATAGAAGAACAGATTGAAGAGGTGTTCCATACGGAAGGTGACGCAGAAACAGGAAATAAATAAACTAAGTTATTTATCAGTGGTATGAAGATTTTATCTTAAAAGGAAATTTTCACGGACGTTCTGTTACAATTGTTAGTTCTATCTTTCACTCCGTTTCTGCATCACCTCTTGAATCTGTTCTTCATTATTCTTGTTATATAATAATTTCATTTTATTCTGATTGTTGTCTGGAGCTCTTGGTCTCGCGTAGCGTTTTAGCTTCCCGAACACGGAGTCCCTGGCTCGGTTCCCGGCTGGGTCAGGGATTTTCTACTGACCTGAGATGACTGGGTGTAGTAGTGTCGTCTTCATCATCTTCATTCATCACCATTACCGTCGGAGGAAGGTAACTGCAAATCACGTCCCTTAGGACCTTTCCTATTACGTCGGTGCGGGTCTCCCGCATCGTTCTCCAACGCTCTGTCAAGAAGCAAAGGGCTTCATTTTCAATGTGATTGTTAATTTAATTTAAATTATCATATAGCCGACATTGTTTGCCAAATGTACATTCTCGCGTCTTTTGGGTGTAATTCACTGCTAATTTCTCCCTTTTACATCATGTTCATACGTGTATGTGTGCACGTGCACACACATAAACACACTATTTCTTTGATGTTTAATGTTAACGTTTATCTGGCATGTTCCTTTATGTTTATTTACTATTTAACTTTTGATTTGGGGTACCACTGCCCTGTCAAAGATGGGTATTTGTTTTACCACTCTCCTGATGTGGAACAATTTTTTTCAGTGTTGTTCACGAACACTGTATCCTCTTGGACGACGGTAGTCAGTTAAAGTCTGATGATGGCCGTTAAGGCAATGACCGGCTAATCAGACGAATTAATACTGTGAAACTGTAATAAAGTAAATTGTGTTTATACGTCAAAGATAAATTTAGCGTTGTGTCGGTATTACTCTCATGCAGGTAAAAAAAGGAAGGGAGGTGGCGTTACGTCTCAGACTTGAAGCCGATGTCCGCCATCTTAACTAGCCCAAAACATAAAGTTCAGTGCATTCGTACACCATACTTCTCCGTGGTGACATTTCCCCGTGACATCACTCTGACTGTGTCGCATTACTAGAGAAAATATGCATTCAAGAACAGAATAACGTTCTAAATTGCCTTCCTAACACCATTTTATTCATGTAAGCTCTATAATTTTTAGTGTTTAAAACAGCTGTTGTGCGCAGACGACAGATATAATGAACAAGAAGCACTCGTAAACAGTAGTCTGCTAATGTTTTGGGCTACTTAAAATGGCGGCAGGCCCCACCCACTTTGGCTTCAGAACAACGCACAGCGTTAAGTCTGTAGTGCCACCTGCCTTTTTTTTTTTACTTCCATGATTACACTCACCATTGCTATGATTTGCGTTGTAATTCAGGCACGTATAGCCTCCTCAATAATTTCTTTCTTCTTCTTGTCGGCCATCATGTAAGGACGCATTTTCTTTTTACTTACACTATTACAAATAATAATTATAGTATTCAGATTCATTTAATGTTTATTTTGTAGTAGTGCAATAGAGATCCATTTGCTAATGATATGTCCATAATTTTTCTCTGCTTCAGTTTCTAATTACGATGAGTAGTGACTGGTTCGGTGACGCGTCCATTTGAGTGCCAGATCTGCATTCTATACAAGACGAACTTGGGATTAAAATTACTTGTCACGACTCCGATCAATGCTTTTTGTGTTATGCAAAAGATTTTATCCTCCCCGACAACGATCCTGAACCTGACCACTACAAAATCAGGTAATGGAAGAGTTTTTCTTTGGCCAATAGCTGGTGAATTTAATCAATATTGGTCTCATTAGATCACATCTTTCCTTGTTGTACACCTTCTGTGGTCATTGTAACGTATTCTGAGTTCGCACAATTAGTTTCCTGAGGAATTAAGTACATTCATTAATTTTCTGTCACATTTCTTCTTTTGTAAAAAAGATTCCAAAATAGAAGATTAATTATCCAAATATCAGTTGATATGTATCCTGATAACTAGTCTCAGCAAAGTTGTATTCTCCTCTTCAGACCTATAAGTGCTACAGATATGTTACAAGTTTCATAATTATCATATGTAATTTCGAAAGAAATGTTAACTCAATTTTGTATACCTTCGAATACGTGAATTATGAAGCCCCTATGAGTGGCACATTGCTACCTGGCTATTGAAAACATGGAGGTAAACTGTAAATTTAATAATATTACGTAAAACAAAGGGCTAAAAGGATTATGGATACTCCTCTGTGAAATAGTGTACACCTCACAGAAAAGACACTCCTTTGCAACACTGTTGTTGTTGTTGTTGTTGTCTTCAGTGCTGAGACTGGTTTGATGCAGCTCTCCACGCTACTCTATCCTGTACAAGCTTCTTCATCTCCCAGTACCTACTGCAACCTACATCCTTCTGAATCTGCTTAGTGTATTCATCTCTTGGTCTCCCTCTACGATTTTTACCCTCCACTTCCCTCCAATGGTAAATTGGTGATCCCTCGATGCCTCAGAACATGTCCTACCAACCGATCCCTTCTTCTTGTCAAGTTGTGCCACAAACTCCTCTTCTCCCCAATTCAATATCTCCTCATTAGTTATGTGATCTACCCATCTAATCATCAGCATTTTTCTGTAACACCACATTTCGAAAGCTTCTATTCTCTTCTTGTCCAAACTATTTTTCGTCCGTATTTCACTTCCATGCATGGCTACACTCCATAAAAATACTTTCAGAAACGACCTCCTGACACTTAAATCTATACTCGATATTAACAAATTTCTCTTCTTCTGAAACGCCTTCCTTGCCATTGCCAGTCTACATTTTATATCCTCTTTACTTCGACAATCATCAGTTATTTTGCTCCCCAAATAGCAAAACTCCTTTACTATTTCGTAATCTAATTCCCTCAGCATCACCCGACTTAATTTGAATACATTCCATTATCCTCGTTTTGCTTTTGTTGATGTTCCTCTTATATCATCCTTTCAAAACACTGTCCACTCCGTTCAACTGCTCTTCCAAGTCCTTTGCTCTCTCTGACAGAATCACAATGTCATCGGCGAACCTCAAAGTTTTTATTTCTTCTCCATGGGTTTTAATACCTAATCCGATATTTTCTTTTGTTTCCTTTACTGCTTGCTCAATATACAGATTGAATAACATCGGGGAGAGGCTACAAACCTGTCTCACTCCCTTCCCAACCACAGCTTCCCTTGCATGTCCCTCGACTCTTATAACAGCCATCTGGTTTCTGTACAAATTGTAAATAGCCTTACGCTCCCTGTATTTTAGCCCTACCACCTTTATAATTTGAAAAAAAAAAAAAGAAGAGAGTATTCCAGTTAACATTGTCAAAAGCTTTCTCTAAGTCTACAAATGCTAGGAACGTACGTTTGCCGTTCCTTAATCATTCTTCTAAAATAAGTCGTAAGGTCAGTATTGCCTCACGTGTTCCAATATTTCTACGGAATCCAAACTGATCTTCCCCGAGGTCCGCTTCTACCAGTTTTTCCATTCGTCTGTAAAGAATTCGCGTTAATATTTTGCAGCCGTGACTTACTAAACTGATAGTTGGGTAATTTTCACATCTGTGAACACCTGATTTGTTTGGGATTGGAATTACTATATTCTTCTTGAATTCTGAGGGTGTTTCGCCTGTCTCATACATCTTGCTCACCAGATGGTAGAGTTTTGTCAGGACTGGCTCTTCCAAGGCTGTCAGTAGTTCTAATAGAATGTTGTCTACTCCCGGAGCCTGTTTTCGACTCAGGTCTTTAAGTGCTCTGTCAAACTCTTCACGCAGTATCGTCTCTCCCATTTCGTCTTCATCTACATCCTCTTCCATTTCCATAATAATGTCCTCAAATACATCGCCCTTGTATAGACCCTCTATATATTCCTTCCACTTCTCTGCTTTCCCTTCTTTGCTTTGAACTGGGTTTCCATTGGAGCTCTTGATATTCATACATGTAGTTCTCTTTTCTCCAAAGTACTCTAAAATAAATGCCATAGACTTTGCAGTTGGTGGGGAGGCTTGCGTGCCTCAGCGATACAGATAGCCGTACCGTAGGTGCAACCACAACGGAGGGCTCTCTGTTGCGATGCCAGACAAACGTATGGTTCCTGAAGAGGGGCAGCAGCCTTTTCAGTAGTTGCAGGGGCAACAGTCTGGTTGATTGACTGATCTGGCCTTGTAACACTAACCAAAACGGCCTTGCTGTGCTGGTACTGCGAACGGCTGAAAGCAAGGGGAAACTACGGCCGTAATTTTTCACGAGGGCATGCAGCTTTACTGTATGGATAAATGATGATGGCGTCCTCTTGGGTAAAATATTCCGGAGGTAAAATAGTTCCCTATTCGGATCTCCGGGCGGGGGACTACTCAGGAGGACGTCGTTATCAGGTGAAAGAAAACTGGCGTTCTACGGAACGGAGCGTGGAATGTCAGATCCCTTAATCGGGCAGGTAGCTTAGAAAATTTAAAAAGGCAATGGATAGGTTAAAATTGGATATAGTAGGAATTAGTGAAGTTCGGTGGCAGGAGGAACAAGACTTTTGGTCAGGTGAATACAGGGTTATAAATACAAAATCAAATAGGAGTAATGCAGGAGTAGGTTTAATAATGAATAAAACAATAGTAATGCGGGTAAGCTACTACAAACAGCACAGCGAACGCATTGTTGTAGCCAAGATAGACACGAAGCCCACGCCTACGACAGGTGTACAAGTCTATATGCCAACTAGCTCTGCAGAAGATGAAGAAATTGAAGAAATGTATGATGAAATAAAAGAAATTATTCAGATAGTGAAGGGAGACGAAAATTTCATAGTCATGGGTGACTGGAATTCGGTAGTAGGAAAAGGGAGAGAAGGAAACGTAGTAGGTGAATATGGATTGGGGCTAAGAAATGAAAGAGGAAGCCGCCTGGTGGAATTTTGCACAGAGCACAACTTAATCATAGGTAATACTTGGTTCAAGAATCATAAAAGAAGGTTGTATACATGGAAGAAGCCTGGAGATACTGACAGGTTTAAGATAGATTATATAATGATAACCCAGAGATTTAGGAACCAGGTTTTAAATTGTAAGACATTTCCAGGGGTAGATGTGGATTCTGACCACAATCTGTTGGTTATGCACTGTAGATTAAAACTGAAGAAACTGCAAAAAGGTGGGAATTTAAGGAGATGGGACCTGGATAAACTGACTAAACCAGGGGTTGTAGAGAGTTTCAGGGCGAGCATAAGGGAACAATTGACAAGAATAGGGGAAATAAATACAGTAGAAGAGAAATGGGTAGCTTTGAGAAATGAAGTAGTGAAGGCAGCAGAGGATCAAGTAGGTAAAAAGACGAGGGCTAGTAGAAATCCTTGGGTGACAGGAGAAATATTGAATTTAATTGACGAAAGGAGAAAATATAAAAATGCAGTAAATGAAGCAGGCAAAAAGAAATACAAACGTCTCAAAAATGAGATCGACAGGAAGTGCAAAATGGCTAAGCAGGCATGGCTAGAGGACAAATCTACGGTTGTAGAGGCTTATCTCACTAGGGGTGAGATAGATACTGCCTACAGGAAAATTAAAGAGACCTTTGGAGAAAAGAGAACCACTTGTATGAATATCAAGAGCTCAGATGGGAACCCAGTTCTAAGCAAAGAAGGGAAAGAAGAAAGGTGGAAGGAGTATATAGAGGGTTTATACAAGGGCGATGTACTTGAGGATAATATTATGGAAATGGAAGAGGATGTAGATGAAGATGAAATGGGAGATAAGATACTGCGTGAAGGGTTTGACAGAGAACTGAAAGACCTGAGTCGAAACAAGACCCCGGGAGTAGACAACATTCCATCAGAACTACTGACAGCCTCGGGAGAGCCAGTCCTGAGAAAACTCTACCATCTGGTGAGCAAAATGTATGAGACAGGTGAAATACCCTCAGACTTCAAGAAGAATATAATAATTCTATTCCCAAAGAAAGCAGGCTTTGACGGATGTGAAAATTACCGAACTATCAGTTTAATAAGTCACGGCTGCAAAATACTAACGCGAATTCTTTACAGACCAATGGAAAAACTGGTAGAAGCCGACCTTGGGGAAGATCAGTTTGGATTCCGTACAAATATGAGAAGACGTGAGGCAATACTGACCCTACGACTTATTTTAGAAGCTAGATTAAGAAAAGGCAAACGTACGTTTCTAGCATTTGTAGACTTAGAGAAAGCTTTTGACAATGTTGACTGGAATACTCTCTTTCAAATTCTGAAGGTGGCAGGGGTAAAATACAGGGAGCGAAAGGCTATTTACAATTTGTACAGAAACCAGATGGCAGTTATAAGAGTCGATGGACATGAAAAGGTAGCAGTGGTTGGGAAGGGAGTGAGACAGGGTTGTAGCCTCTCCCCGATGTTATTCAATCTGTACATTGAGCAAGCAGTAAAGGAAACAAAAGAAAAATTCGGAGTAGCTATTAAAATCCATGGAGAAGAAATAAACACTTTGAGGTTCGCCGATGACATTGAAATTCTGTCAGAGACAGCAAAGGACTTGGAAGAGCAGTTGAACGGAATGGACAGGGTCTTGAAATGGGGAGATAAGATGAACATCAACAAAAGCTAAACGAGGATAATGGAATGTAGTCGAATTAAGTCGGGTGATGCTGAGGGAATTAGATTGGAAAATGAGACACTTAAAGTAGTAAAGGAGTTTTGCTATGTGGGGAGCAAAATAAATGATGATGGTCGAGGTAGAGAGGATATAAAATGTAGACTGGCAATGGCAAGGAAAGCGTTTCTGAAGAAGAGAAATTTGTTAACATCGAGTATAGATTTAAGTGTCAGGAAGTCGTTTCTGAAAGTATTTGTATGGAGTGTAGCCATGTATGGAAGTGAAACATGGACGACAACTAGTTTGGACAAGAAGAGAACAGAAGCTTTCGAAATGTGGTGCTACAGAAGAATGCTGAAGATTAGATGGGAAGATCACATAACTAATGAGGAGGTACTGAATAGGATAGGGGAGAAGAGGAGTTTGTGGCACAACTTGACTAGAAGAAGGGATCGGTTGCTAGGACAAGTTCTGAGGCATCAAGGGATCACCAATTTAGCATTGGAGGGCAGCGTGGAGGGTAAAAATCGTAGAGGGAGACCAAGAGATGAATACACTAAGCAGATTCAGAGGGATGTAGGCTGCAGTACGTACTGGGAGATGAAGAAGCTTGCACAGGATAGAGTAGCGTGGAGAGCTGCATCAAACTAGTCTCAGGACTGAAGACCACAACAACAACAACAACTGTATCAGCAAGTACATCAAATAGAGCACATACGCTGCACATATGCCTGATGTATATGATACTTCTGAGTCTTGCTGGTACAGTTATGGCTTTTATTTTAGTGTATTCAGTGTTACACGGGAATGCCTTTTCTGTGAGATATCATTATTTTAGTCTATGACGGTGGAGTAACCATAAACCTTTTTAGCGCTTTCTTTTATCTAATATTTATAATTTCGTAGCTTAGCTTCCATGTTTTCAGCGGCTTGATAGTAATGTACCACAGGTAGGTGTTTTATAATTCATGTATCCGATGGTGTGTAAAACTGAGTTGACGATTCTTCGAAATTACGTATGATAATTATAAACCTTGTATTTAATTTGTAACACTTACAGATCTGATGATGGCAATATAGCTTAAGGGACTGGTACTGGGCAATAAAACATCTATTACGGAAGCTTTTGTACACTGATAAAGACGGCGCTCTCTTTCTGACCATGTCAGGTCATCACCGTCCTTCTTTTATTTTGAAACGCATACATTACAGAACGTCCACAATATCTTTGGTTTTCATTTACAATTACGCCATTCTTCTGTCCGGAAGCGACGGAAGAATCGCTTTCCATAATGTGATTCTTGGATTAAAAAGAGTTTAAGACAGGAATGTACTATTTCGCCTCCACTGTTCAATCTGTACATCGAAGAAGCAATGACGAAAATAAAAGAAAAGTTCGAGAGTTGAATTAAAATTCAAGGTGAGAACATATCAATGATAAGATACGCTGATGGCAATGCTATTCGCAGTGAAAGTAACGATGATGTACAGGATCTGTTGAATGGAATGGGCAGTCCTATGAGTACAGAATATGGACTGAGAGTAAATCGAAGAAAGACCAAAATAATGAAAAGTAGCAGACATCAGAAAAGCGAGAAACTTAACACCAGACTTTGTGATTACGAAGTGAATGAAGTTAAGGAATTCTGCTACCTAGGCAGCAAAGTAACCTGTGACGGACGGAGCAAGGAGGACATCAAAGCCAGACTAACACCAGGAAAACGGGCACTCCTGGACGAGAGGAGTCCACTACTATCAAACAAAGTCCTTAATTTGAGGAAGAAATTCTAAGAATGTACGATAGCACTGTATGGTAGTGAGGCAGTGGTTACAGGAAAACTGGAAAGGCAGGAAACAGAAGATTTTCATATGTAGAACTACGGAAGACTGTTGAAAATTAGGTGGACTGATAAGGTAAGGAATGAGGAGGGTCGGCCGGAGTGGCCGAGCGGTTCTAGGCGCTACAGTATGGAACCGCGCGACCGCCACGGTCGCAGGTTCAAATACTGCCTCGGGCATGGGTGTGTGTGATGTCCTTAGGTTAGTTAGGTTTAAGTAGTTCTAAGTTCTAGGGGACTGATGACCTCAGAAGTTAAGTCCCATAGTGCTCAGAGCCATTTTTGAATGAGGAGGTTCTCCGTAGAATCGCCGAGGAGAGGAATATATGGAAAACACTGACAAAAGAAAGGGGCAGAATGGGAGGAGATCTGTTAAGACACCAGGGAATAACTTTCATGGTACTAAAGGAAACTGTGCGGGTGGTCCCGGAGGAGGTTTGAGTCCTCCCTCGGGCATGGGTGTGTGTGTTTGTCCTTAGGATAATTTAGGTTAAGTAGTGTGTAAGCTTAGGGACTGATGACCTTAGCAGTTAAGTCCCATAAGATTTCACACACATTTTTTTGAACTAAAGGGAGCTGTAGCAGATAAAAATTGGAGAGGAAAACAGAGACTAGAATACATCCAGCAAATAAAATGGTTCAAATGGCTCTGAGCACTATGGGACTTAACTTCTGTGGTCATCAGTCCCCTAGAACTTAGAACTACTTAAACCTAACTAACCTAAGGACATCACACTTATCCATGCCCGAGGCAGGATTCGAGCCTGCGACCGTAGCGGTCCCGCGGTTCCAGACTGTGGCGCCTAGAGCTGCTCGGGCACTCCTGCCGGCTCCAGCAAATAACTGAGGACATAGGTTGAAAGTACTACTCTGAGATGAAGCGGCTGTCACAGGAGAAGAATTATGATGGGCCGCATCAAACCCCAAAAAAAAAGAGAAAAAAGAGTGATTCGGTTTTATTGAATATAGTGTGAGGCCCGGCACGACCGCCTGCCGTCGCTCATTATCGAGTCAGAAGGTGGCCGAGCAGAGGGTCGGGTGGACGTCAGAGGCCGGCTGTGTCCAGCACGGCACGGCGTCGGCCCGCTGCGGTCGCGTCGATACGCGGAACGCCGGCGCTCAGCAGCAGGCGAAGCCAGGTAGCGAGTGGCCTTAATTTCGGGACTGGCCGGCCGATGGCGCCCGTCTTGCGGTCGTTACGGCAGCGATTGGCCGTGGCAGGCGCCTTCTTTCAGGGGCGGCTAATTGCGCTTGTCAGGCGGGGACAGGCGGCCGGGAAGGAAGCGGAAGAGAGAGAGAGAGAGAGAGAGAGAGAGAGAGCAGGGCACGGGAGAAAACGGCCGGCGCCCAGCCGCACAATTAGCCGCATTACTCTCGCAAACCGCGGAAACGCATTTGCCCTTTGTCGGCGCAACTCTTGCTGCTGACAGCTGCTCGGACAGGCCTTCCTGGCTCTCCCCCCTCCCCCCCCCTATCCCTCCTCCAACCTTACCTCCTCCTCCTCCTTGTCCCAGCCGATAATCCCTTGCCCGCCAGCCGGCCGCTACAAACAGATGAACCAAAACAAATTCCTCCTTTCAGGCGGCGGGACGCGGTAATGAGACCGCACCCCACAAAGACACTTCCCCCTGCCTCCCCGTGACCGGCTGAAAAGCCCGTGAGCTGCAGCGGCCGCTGTCCCCGCCGCTCCCGTTTGTTATTATTAGTATTGTAGCGGAAACGAGTTCCCGCCCGTGCCCCGACATCTTCATGGGGTCGCGTTTCCCGCAAGGGATTAGCACCTCATAACCGAAAAGCTGTCTCTGTTAGAGAAGCCAAACCAGCGAGCTGAACTCGCCGCCTGACCTCTGGAATTAGTTACTGGCTAGTGTCTGCCTCTTACGCAGGCAACGCCCTGTCAGAGCAAGTTTAGCTGTCACGTCCGGTGCTGAAATGGTTCGTTTAAAAGAGGAACAATGAAAGACGGGGAGGATAGTGCTATAGAACCTCATGCAGCTGTCAAGGCTGTTTAAGCAGTTGCTACTTCTAGTACAATGCAGTATTACACCAATAGCCACAAGCAGCCACTCTCAGACCATTAAATGAAACATTGTCACCGATTCCTTTCGTCATCGGACAACGCCGTTGTTGTTGATGTGGTCTTCAGTCCTGAGACTGGTTTGATGCAGCTCTCCATGCTACTCTATCCTGTGCAAGCTTCTTCATCTCCCAGTACTTACCGCAACCTACATCCTTCTGAATCTGCTTAGTGTATTCATCTCTTGGTCCCCCTCTGCAATTTTTACCCTCCACGCTGCCCTCCAGTGCTAAATTTGTGATCTCTTGATGCCTCAGAACGTGTCCTACCAACCGATCCCTTCTTCTTGTCAAGTTGCGCAAACAAACTCCTCTTCTCCCCAATTCTATTCAATACCTCCTCATTGGTTATGTGATCTATCCATCTAATCTTCAGAATTCTTCTGTAGCACCACATTTCAGCGAGAAGATATCTGTACGTCCGTGCTCTAACTTGGCCTCACTAGCGACTGTTCCTACGAGGAGCGCACAATGAGTAACGCAAAACATTTTCTTCTTAAAGTAGATTGATTTTATTCAGAATTGTAATACACCGTATTATTTGCCACTTTTTTGGCTGCAAAACGTTATATTTCACCATAATCTCCGTTTAGTGTGAAGTCCTCACGCCACCTGTATGCCCACATGGTACCACCCTACTTGTCGATGTCGGCGCCACTGTCTTGCTGCAACAATAAGCTCCACATCACCCACGTTCTACTTCACGCGGAGTGCATTCGTCATTGGGCCAAAAAACTTGAAGTCGCAAGGTGCGAGATCCGGGCTGTAGGGTGTATGAGGAAAAAACAGTCCAATGTAGTTTTGTGAGCTCCTCAGACTTGGGTGGGACCTTGCGTTGTCATGGAGAAATTAGTTTGCACTTCTGTGACGACGACTCGTTTCTTCAATTTCCTGATGGTAGTACAATACACTTCAGAGTTGATCTTGTACCATGATGGAAGGCATAAAAGAGAATAGCCCCTTCAGAGTTCCAGAAGACCGTCACCGTGACATTACCGGATAAGGATGCAGCTTTAGCTTTGTCTTCGAAGGAGAGGTGGTGTGGAGCCACTTCTTGGATTGCCGTTTCCTTTCCGGTTCGAAATGATAAACCCATGTTTCATCGCCTATGGCAACGTTCGACAAAAGAATGTCACCATCAGCCACGTAAAGTATAAGCAATTCCGTACAGATGGTCTTTCAAAATGGGTGAAATGGCTCTGAGAACTATGGGACGTAACATCTGAGGTCATCAATCCCCTAGAATTTGTAACTCCTTAAACCTAACTAAGCTAAGGATATCACACACGTCCATGCCCGAGGCCGGATTCGAACCTGCGACCGTAGCGGTCGTGCGGTTCCAGACTGAAGCGCCTAGAACTGCTCGGCCACACTGGCCGGCGATAGGCCTTCGTTGCTCTTTCTGGTCTTCTGTTACGCAGTGAGGAAGCCAGCGGCCACTGAGTACCCCAACTGATTTACGACTGTATCAGCACTACCAACGGAAACGTCCAGTTGTGCAGCGAGATATTGTAATCCAATGACCAACTCGAATGAGACTGTCCGCACGTTCCAACATTGCAGGAATCACAGCTGGGTGCAGCCGGTCCGTACGTGGGAGATCGGACAGGTTTGTAGCACCTTGTTGTGGTGACAACAGACGCTTCGCCCAACAACAACTCACGGTGCTTTTTTTTCACTGTAAGGTCTCCTGTAAACTTTCTGCAAGCGCTTATGAATATCTGCGATGCTCGAGTTTTCCACCAAAAGAAACTCAATGGCATCTCTTTGCTCGAAACGCACCTCCGTTACAGACACCATTTTGAAGGTTGCGTAAAGTGCTGCCACGATCAGGACCTTCAGCATACTACAGGGGCTGAAGAGGGAATATTCCACAATGTCCCACACCAAAATACACCTTTTCTTCCAACCGCAATTGGGCGAGAAAAAAATGTGTTGCATTACTTATTGAACGCCCCTTTGAAGAAAGGATCGTATACATCCACTAAAAGTTTTTTGTGAGTTAAACAAGGTGTTCTATTTACCGAGACTACACCAAATAGGTTTTTGTGCGAAATCAAAACGAAAAATGCATCAAGCAAATGTCGTTTGGCTACCAGGATTATATTAACCAACCTGTTTAACTTTCTTGTAATTTTGTTCGTTATAAAAATATGTACTGCAGTACATCTTCTTTTGGAAAAAAGCACTCGTTTTCGCTAATCCACTTCCTCTCCTCAAGATCTGTTCAGAAACGTATCGTAATGTGTCATTCACTTAAAGATGCCATTATTAAAAACGTAAATCCAACAGACTTTGATTCTTGTGTACTAGCTAACAGAGTAGGTAGCCAGATGAAAAGTCATAATCAGCCGTCTTCCATATATTCAGTTTTTAAGTAGTTTCGTCTCGCGCGCGACTTTTCCTATTATATCTGTGGCACATTGATCGACTTTCGTTTATTCACTGCTGCTTAAACTTCGCGAGTGTACCTGCCCAAGGTCTGTGAGGTGAGAGTGGCTTCGGCCAATGTCTAGGTCATGGTCGCCGTTCAGGGCTTGCCGGTTTGGAAGGAAAATAGAGTTCTGCTTCAGTCTATTACGTCTTTTCTTGAATGAATGTATGTCTTGCTCGTGTGTGATATGATGTGCTGACGAGTCTGGCTGAATTAACATATACCGAGGCAGAGGGAGCCATGCATGAAAGCAGCAATGGGCTTGTATTGATGAAGTAATGGTAACATGCATATGCAGCTGCTCTCTGTGTGTCTGGCCGGCAACACAACTGAATACTTTTCACATTTAGCAACATTGCAACAGTACTGTTGCTTAGACAATGTCATAGAACGAATAGCCGACTGGCATTCGAGGTTACGATCAATGTGCGGCGGATTCCTGTTTTGTTTAGGTGTTGTTTCTGATTCGTGATCGGGTTTAGCGAACGGATATCTCACTCGCCAAGAGAGTTGACATTTTTATTTTATTTTTTTTCCAGTTTCACATTATGGAGCAGGTATGGTGTTTTGAGGACACAGCGTAAACCATGCAAGAGTAATCTGATTGTTTTGCCTAGAATCCTTGTGTGTTTTGGGATCAAATAATAAACTAGAATTTAAGTAGAAAGTATGACGTCCTTGTAGCAGTTTCGTAACTTTTATCACTTTAAAAGTTTGCAAGGCAGTGCCACTGAATAGTCATGAGGCTTGCGCTGATGCCTAGTGTGTATAGTGTGTAGGTAATTACAGAACTATTATCGCGTTTTAATTTAGTTGATAGGCCAATCGGAACTACTTCTGTTCCGAGTAATTTTTTCAAACATCAAGAATTTCTTAGTACCAGAAGTTACTTTCAAAATATGGAAGGTAAATTTGCCGCGATAGTTTAAAAACAACTATACCCTTATTAAGTTATTTGACAACTTTACGTTAGCAGGTCACCATAACCTATAGTAGATCGTTTCAGATGCCAAGGAAATTTCCGGTGCATTGCATATGCTCGCCTGTGATGGATTATTCCTGAGGATAGTCGTATGGCTAATTTTATTTGATTCTTTGGGTTTCATTCGTTTGTGCAAAGGGTATCTTTAATCAGACCAATGTCAACTGATACTTTACCGAAGTCACATTCAATTTAACAGCCACCACAGACAAGTAACCGGTGTAACATAACTTGTCCACTTGCTGGAACTGACAGCAAACCAGTGGAAACACAGTGGTCTACGTGTGGATGAAAGAATTCATTGCTGCTTCCAATGTTGCCTACCGAAGTGAATTACATTCCTGTACGCCCTATCGCGTTGTTTGTGTATCACGACAGACAGAAGTCACGAGAGGGATCAGGTCAATCCACTGCTCCTCCACGACCATTCCACCTGGCAGGATACCTTTGGTTCGGAGCACGACGTACACGCAATCTTTATGTGCTGGATATCCGTCATGTTGTATCACATGAGCTTTCTAGTTCTTAGGGATACTTTTCAGGAGACGAGGAAGAATTCGTCTGAGTAAGTTGCAATGTGCTCTGAAGTCAAGATTACCACTGATTAAACAGGGGCAATGATTGTAGTACCACGCATCCCGCAACAGACGTTAAATCTCCATTAACGCCCATGTTCCGTCTGTCTAAGTCATCGTACGCTTTCATTGGGCCAGTAATGCATGTCCGTTGTTGGAGAAAGAACATTCATTAGTAAAAAATACCATCGGGGAATTGCTATAACAATTTCGCAAAAGATTACAAATTTCCTTGTCTCTTCTACCACGTTAATAAAGGAGTTATATATATATATATTACTTGTAGAAATACACCAACCAGCCACTTTCTATGTAGATTTTTTTTGCGTCAAGACGAGTTTCGGACTTGAACGTATGTTCAGTTGTCCTAATACATTTATATGCCAACACAGCTTTTATTATCGACAGTTCGTTAAGCGACAACGTTACCCGAGTTATATATTTATGATTAATTAATAATTACGCGCATTTGGTTACGTAATATAACTCGTAGCCTGTTTGTCCGCTTTTGTATGCATAGCACAAATACCGTTAGGTTCATTGAGGCACTGATGTTGGGCAGCATACGAAACATATCCGATTTACGCAGCTTTTTTATATTGAAAATTAAGTCTAAAGGCGAGTTAAAATCTTATTACATATTTTGAAACTACTTCTGAAGACAGTTGCGTTTATAGATTTAATATTGCTGACCCCAGAATTTTAGTAAATGGCATTGTATTACTAGAAATTACTTAATACACAATTTATGTACTATTCTACGTTATTTTACAGGTTGTTCAGTTTCATTAATGATGCAAAATGACTTTACCAGCAGATAACACAAATGGTTATTTGTCTAACGGAGTAGTGACTTCCTGGCATTAACGCAATGATAGTTGAACTGTGCTGAATGTTATAAAAGTTGTATGGCATATATTATACAAAGTGATAATATTATCTTTATTCGTAGATTAATTTTCTTACCTCTCTTTGGTCAGATGCAGTATCTGTAAGTTGTGTACGGATGTTCATCTTCAACAACATACCAGGCGAATATAGAATTCCTTAGGTTTTTTTAAGCGAAGAAATGGGAATTTCTACCCACAATTGCACATCGCCAAATGACATCCCAAATTATGGAAGAGAGTTACCCAACAAAAGGTTTGTAAGAGAGTTTCCGTCATTTATTTATACAAGTTATACATCATTTACTGTCCTTGCAGAAACTCAATAGCAACAATAAAAATAAAATAGGTCAGTTTCCTGTTCTCTTCCATCGTGACAGCTTGTCAACTGTGTATAATGTAAGTCACCTGCTTTTTGCTTTACTGATCCTAAACCTTTAGTCCACTTTATCAGTCTTTCCACTGCATATAAAATATGAAATATTGCTACTTACAAACAAAACGTACCGTATTTCTTCTGTAACAACCATTATTATTTTATTATTACCTTGTTAATGCTAGACACCCCCCATGAACCATGGACCGTGCCATCGGTGGGGAGGCTTGCGTGCCTCAGCGATACAGATGGCCGTACCGTAGGTGCAACCACAACGGAGGGGTATCTGTTGAGAGGCCAGACAAACATGTGGTTCCTGAAGAGGGGCAGCAGCCTTTTCAGTAGTTGCAGGGGCAACAGTCTGGATGATTGACTGATCTGGACTTGTAACATTAACCAAAACGGCCTTGCTGTGCTGATACTGCGAACGGCTGAAAGCAAGGGGAAACTACAGCCGTAATTATTCCCGACGACATGCAGCTTTACTGTATGATTAAATGATGATGGTGTCCTCTTGGGTAAAATATTCCAGAGGTAAAATAGTCCCCCATTCGGATCTCCGGGCGGGGACTACTCAAGGGGACGTCATTATCAGGAGAAAGAAAACTGGCGTTCTACGGATCGGAGCGTGGAATGTCAGATCCCTTAATCGGGCAGGTAGGTTAGAAAATTTAAAAAGGGAAATGGATAGGTTAAAGTTAGATATAGTGGGAATTAGTGAAGTTCGGTGGCAGGAGAAACAAGACTTTCAGTCAGGTGAATACAGGGTTATAAATACAAAATCAAATAGGGGTAATGCAGGAGTAGGTTTCATAATGAATAAAAAAATAGGAGTGCGGGTTAGCTACTACAAGCAGCATAGTGAACGCATTATTGTGGCCAAGATAGACACAAAGCCCATGCCTACTACAGTAGTACAAGTTTATATGCCAACTAGCTCTGCAGATGATGAAGAAATTGAAGAAATGTATGACGAGATAAAAGAAATTATTCAGGTAGTGAAGGGAGACGAAAATTTAATAGTCATGGGTGACTGGAATTCGTCAGTAGGAAAAGGGAGAGAAGGAAACATAGTAGGTGAATATGGATTGGGGGGAAGAAATGGAAGAGGAAGCCGCCTTGTAGAATTTTGCACAGAGCATAACTTAATCATAGATAACACTTGGTGCAAGAATCATAAAAGAAGGTTGTATACCTAGAAGAATCCTGGAGATACTAAAAGATATCAGATAGATTATATAATGGTAAGACAGAGATTTAAGAACCAGGTTTTAAATTGTAAGACATTTCCAGGGGCAGATGTGGATTCTGACCACAATCTATTGGTTATGAACTGCAGATTGAAACTGAAGAAACTGCAAAAAGGTGGGAATTTAAGGAGATGGGTCCTGGATAAACTGAAAGAACCAGAGGTTGTAGAGAGTTTCAGGGAGAGCATAAGGGAAAAATTGACAGGAATGGGGGAAAGAAATACAGTAGAAGAAGAATGGGTAGCTCTGAGGGATGAAGTAGTGAAGGCAGCAGACGATCAAGTAGGTAAAAAGGCGAGGGCTAATAGAAATCCTTGGGTAACAGAAGAAATATTTGAAAAAAGAGACAGCATTGGTCGTATATTTTTTTATACTATACGACCAATGCTGTCTCTTTTTTCAAGTATACCTGTTATCTGGTCGTTGTGCACAAGACAACATGGAGTCGCCAATCAATAAAAGAAGAAATATTGATTTTAATTGATGAAAGGAGAAAATATAAAAATGCAGTGAATGAAGCAGGCAAAAAGGAATACAAACGTCTCAAAAATGAGATCGACAGGAAGTGCAAAATGGCTAAGCAGGGATGGCTAGAGGACAAATGTAAGGATATAGAGGCTTGTCTCACTAGGGGTAAGATAGATACTGCCTACAGGAAAATTAAAGAGACATTTGGAGAGAAGAGAACCACTTGTATGAATACCAAGACCTCAGTTGGCAACCCAGTTCTAAGCAAAGAAGGGAAAGCAGAAAGGTGGAAGGAGTATATAGAGGGTTTATACAAGGGCGATGTACTTGAGGATAATATTATGGAAACGGAAGAGGATGTAGATGAAGATGAAATGGGAGATAAGATACTGCGTGAAGAGTTTGACAGAGAACTGAAAGACCTGAGTCGAAACAAGACCCCGGGAGTAGACAACATTCCATCAGAACTACTGACAGCCTCGGGAGAGCCAGTCATGACAAAACTCTACCATCTGGTGAGCAAGATGTATGAGACAGGCGAAATACCCTCAGACTTCAAGAAGAATATAATAATTCCAATCCCAAAGAAATCAGGTGTTGACAGATGTGATAATTACCGAACTATCAGTTTAATAAGTCACAGCTGCAAAATACTAACGCGAATTCTTTACATACGAATGGAAAAACTGGTAGAAGCGGACCTCGGGGAAGATCAGTTTGGATTCCGTAGAAATGTTGGAACACGTGAGGCAATACTAACCTTACGACTTATCTTAGAAGAAAGATTAAGAAAAGGCAAACCTACGTTTCTAGCATTTGTAGACTTAGAGAAAGCTTTTGACAATGTTAACTGGAATACTCTCTTTCAAATTCTGAATGTGGCAGGGGTAAAATACAGGGAGCGAAAGGCTATTTACAATTTGTACAGAAACCAGATGGCAGTTATAAGAGTCGAGGGGCATGAAAGGGAAGCAGTGGTTGGGAAAGGAGTGAGACAGGGTTGTAGCCTCTCCCCGATGTTATTCAATCTGTATATTGAGCAAGCAGTAAAGGAAACAAAAGAAAAATTCGGAGTAGGTATTAAAATTCATGGAGAAGAAGTAAAAACTTTGAGGTTCGCCGATGACATTGTAATTCTGTCAGAGACAGCAAAGGACTTGGAAGAGCAGTTGAACGGAATGGACAGTGTCTTGAAAGGAGGATATAAGATGAACATCAACAAAAGCAAAACGAGGATAATGGAATGTAGTCAAATTAAATCGGGTGATGCTGAGGGAATTAGATTAGGAAACGAGACAATTAAAGTAGTAAAGGAGTTTTGCTATTTAGGGAGTAAAATAACTGTTGATGGTCGAAGTAGAGAGGATATAAAATGTAGACTGGCAATGGCAAGGAAAGCGTTTCTGAAGAAGAGAAATTTGTTAACATCGGGTATAGATTTAAGTGTCAGGAAGTCGTTTCTGAAAGTATTTGTATGGAGTGTAGCCATGTATGGAAGTGAAACATGGACGATAACTAGTTTGGACAAGAAGAGAATAAGAGCTTTCGAAATGTGGTGCTACAGAAGAATGCTGAAGATAAGGTGGGTAGATCACGTAACTAATGAGGAGGTATTGAATAGGATTGGGGAGAAGAGAAGTTTGTGGCACAACTTGACTAGAAGAAGGGATCGGTTGGTAGGACATGTTTTGAGGCATCAAGGGATCACAAATTTAGCATTGGGGTGCAGTGTGGAGGGTAAAAATCGTAGAGGGAGACCAAGAGATGAATACACTAAGCAGATTCAGAAGGATGTAGGCTGCAGTAGGTACTGGGAGATGAAGAAGATTGCACAGGATAGAGTAGCATGGAGAGCTGCATCAAACCAGTCTCAGGATTGAAGACCACAATACCAACAATGCTAGACAGTCACTTCCCCACTAGAGAGATACTTCATGTTAAGTCATATTATATCGTTACTAAAATAAAATAGAAAAAACTACCTGAAAAATAACCTATTGCGACTCATTACAATATATACCTTGTGCGGCAAACGATTTTTAGGCACACAAAGGCATTTATCATGTTGTAAGTTTAGCAATATTAAGGTTATAAACCCGAATGACTTCTGAAATAGTTTCAGAAGATATAAGAACACTGCAACTAGACTTTCGGTGTAATATACGATTTGGAAAAATACAGAAAATAAGTAAGTCGGACACTGGAGAAAGAATCATAGGGGCATAGAGCACCTCCAACTCCTCACAGCACAATAAATAGCTTTCCAGCCAATTTACCATCCACATTGACAGCCGGCATAAGTGTATACGAATGGGTTAAGGCATTGATGTTAGTTAATCTCTATACAACTCTCTTGGTACCCCTATTTTCCTGTGTTCCTTTCATATGCATTTTGCCTTAAATCCCGGTTGGTGAGAGTTGAAGACAAATTCATTACTAAACGATGGGATAAGTTTGTTTACATCACCCACAAATTTTCCGCCCGATTCCGCAGTTTCCTGCGCATCGTCAAGTTCACGCTTTGTTTGAAATTTCGTTGCCTTACGTCTCCCAACCCCCCATGAACCATGGACCTTGCCGTTGGTGGGGAGGCTTGCGTGCCTCAGCGATACAGATGGCCGTACCGTAGGTGCAACCACAACGGAGGGGTATCTGTTGAGAGGCCAGACAAACATGTGGTTCCTGAAGAGGGGCAGCAGCCTTTTCAGTAGTTGCAGGGGCAACAGTCTGGATGATTGACTGATTTGGCCTTGTAACATTAACCAAAACGGCCTTGCTGTGCTGGTACTGCGAACGGCTGAAAGCAAGGGGAAACTACAGCCGTAATTTTTCCCGAGGACATGCAGCTCTACTGTATGATTAAATGATGATGGCGTCCTCTTGGGTAAAATATTCCGGAGGTAAAATAGTCCCCCATTCGGATCTCCGGGCGGGGACTACTCAGAGGACGTCGTTATCAGGAGAAAGAAAACTGGCGTTCTACGGATCGGAGCGTGGAATGTCAGATCACTTAATCGGGCAGGTAGGTTAGAAAATTTAAAAAGGGAAATGGATAGGTTAAAGTTAGATATAGTGGGAATTAGTGAAGTTCGGTGGCAGGAGGAACAAGACTTTTGGTCAGGTGATTACAGGGTTATAAATACAAAATCAAATAGGGGTAATGCAGGAGTAGGTTTAATAATGAATAAAAAAATAGGAGTGCGGGTTAGCTACTACAAACAGCATAGTGAACGCATTATTGTGGCCAAGATAGACACAAAGCCCATGCCTACTACAGTAGTACAAGTTTATATGCCAACTAGCTCAGCAGATGATGAAGAAATAGATGAAATGTATGACGAGATAAAAGAAATTATTCAGGTAGTGAAGGGAGACGAAAATTTAATAGTCATGGGTGACTGGAATTCGTCAGTAGGAAAAGGGAGAGAAGGAAACATAGTAGGTGAATATGGATTGGGGGGAAGGAATGAAAGAGGAAGCCGCCTTGTAGAATTTTGCACAGAGCATAACTTAATCATAGCTAACACTTGGTTTAAGATTCATGAAAGGAGGCTGTATACATGGAAGAAGCCAGGAGATACTGACAGGTTTCAGATAGATTATATAATGGTAAGACAGAGATTTAGGAACCAGGTTTTAAATTGTAAGACATTTCCAGGGGCAGATGTGGATTCTGACCACAATCTATTGGTTATGAACTGCAGATTGAAACTGAAGAAACTGCAAAAAGGTGGGAATTTAAGGAGATGGGACCTGGATAAACTGAAAGAACCAGAGGTTGTAGAGAGTTTCAGGGAGAGCATAAGGGAACAATTGACAGGAATGGGGGAAAGAAATACAGTAGAAGAAGAATGGGTAGCTCTGAGGGATGAAGTGGTGAAGGCAGCAGACGATCAAGTAGGTAAAAAGACGAGGGCTAATAGAAATCCTTGGGTAACAGAAGAAATATTGAATTTAATTGATGAAAGGAGAAAATATAAAAATTCAGTAAATGAAGCAGGCAAAAAGGAATACAAACGTCTCAAAAATGAGATCGACAGGAAGTGCAAAATGGCTAAGCAGGGATGGCTAGAGGACAAATGTAAGGATGTAGAGGCTTGTCTCACTAGGGGTAAGATAGATACTGCCTACAGGAAAATTAAAGAGACCTTTGGAGAGAAGAGAACCACTTGTATGAATATCAAGAGCTCAGATGGAAACCCAGTTCTAAGCAAAGAAGGGAAGGTAGAAAGGTGGAAGGAGTATATAGAGGGTTTATACAAGGGAGATGTACTTGAGGACAATATTATGGAAATGGAAGAGGATGTAGATGAAGACGAAATGGGAGATAAGATACTGCGTGAAGAGTTTGACAGAGCACTGAAAGACCTGAGTCGAAACAAGGCCCCGGGAGTAGACAACATTCCACTAGAACTACTGATGGCCTCGGGAGAGCCAGTCATGACAAAACTCTACCATCTGGTGAGCAAGATGTATGAGACAGGCGAAATACCCTCAGACTTCAAGAAGAATATAATAATTCCAATCCCAAAGAAAGCAGGTGTTGACAGATGTGAAAATTACCGAACTATCAGTTTAATAAGTCACAGCTGCAAAATACTAACGCGAATTCTTTACAGACGAATGGAAAAACTGGTAGAAGCTGACCTCGGGGAAGATCAGTTTGGATTCCGTAGGAATGTTGGAACACGTGAGGCAATACTGACCTTACGACTTATCTTGGAAGAAAGATTAAGAAAAGGCAAACCTACGTTTCTAGCATTTGTATACTTAGAGAAAGCTTTTGACAATGTTGACTGGAATACTCTCTTTCAAATTCTGAAGGTGGCAGGGGTAAAATACAGGGAGCGAAAGGCTATTTACAATTTGTACAGAAACCAGATGGCAGTTATAAGAGTCGAGGGGCTTGAAAGGGAAGCAGTGGTTGGGAAAGGAGTGAGACAGGGTTGTAGCCTCTCCCCGATGTTATTCAATCTGTATATTGAGCAAGCAGTAAAGGAAACAAAAGAAAAATTTGGAGTAGGTATTAAAATTCATGGAGAAGAAGTAAAAACTTTGAGGTTCGCCGATGACATTGTAATTCTGTCAGAGACAGCAAAGGACTTGGAAGAGCAGTTGAACGGAATGGACAGTGTCTTGAAAGGAGGATATAAGATGAACATCAACAAAAGCAAAACGAGGATAATGGAATGTAGTCGAATTAAGTCGGGTGATGCTGAGGGTATTAGATTAGGAAATGAGACACTTAAAGTAGTAAAGGAGTTTTGCTATTTAGGGAGTAAAATAACCGATGATGGTCGAAGTAGAGAGGATATAAAATGTAGACTGGCAATGGCAAGGAAAGCGTTTCTCAAGAAGAGAAATTTGTTAACATCGAGTATAGATTTAGGTGTCAGGAAGTCGTTTCTGAAAGTATTTGTATGGAGTGTAGCCATGTATGGAAGTGAGACATGGACGATAACTAGTTTGGACAAGAAGAGAATAGAAGCTTTCGAAATGTGGTGCTACAGAAGAATGCTGAAGGTAAGGTGGGTAGATCACGTAACTAATGAGGAGGTATTGAATAGGATTGGGGAGAAGAGAAGTTTGTGGCACAACTTGACTAGAAGAAGGGATCGGTTGGTAGGACATGTTTTGAGGCATCAAGGGATCACAAATTTAGCATTGGAGGGCAGCGTGGAGGGTAAAAATCGTAGAGGGAGACCAAGAGATCAATACACTAAGCAGATTCAGAAGGATGTAGGTTGCAGTAGGTACCGGGAGATGAAGAAGCTTGCACAGGATAGAGTAGCATGGAGAGCTGCATCAAACCAGTCTCAGGACTGAAGACCACAACAACAACAACGTCTCCCAATTCTTTAGCACTGTTTGAAGGTATGCAACCTTTCACTGCTTCCCTTGAAACCACTGTAATCTATATCGCACCCAGTTTGATGTCCATATCTTAATACGTCACTACCATGCACATCCTGTAAACTGTATCAGGCATCCTTGACGTGCGCAAACACCAGTTTTTGTAATAAGTTGTAAGGTGGCTATAATTTCGCGCCTTAAAAACACTCATCCACATACTTTGCGGTGATCTATAAACACAATTAGGCATCGTGTGATAGGTTGTACATCGTGTATATAAATATATAAAGGAGACTGACATTGCTAACGCTTATTGCATGAAAGGTGATTGAGTGTCTTTATTTAAAAAACGGAATAATGAATGGTTGCCAATACTAGTAGAGGTTGGAACGCCAGTGGAAATGAAACGGCTGGCGGAAGTATAACCCTGGGTGGAAGGGCCACACAGGTGTGTTGCTCCAGCTTAAACACAGGAAATAGCAAGACGGACGTCGTAGCACCTGAGTGTGCTGGAGCACAATGGAGTCGCGACCGGCCGGTCTTGTAGCCTAACCGGAAGGATTATACTTCGGAAATGCTGAAACTCTTGGACGCAGGTGAGAGGAACGAAGAAGCAGCACCTCGGAAACCACGCAGGCAGGGTTATTTCCAAGGATTTTTACTCAGAAGCGTACCATTGTACGAGTATAGATTTTTCCTCGCAAACTTTCCGCTCTGGACGACAAAAGACTAAAATATGGTTGGTCGGCGTTCGGAAGAATCTGTAGAGAGGGAGTATTTTCCGTGGTTTCGGGAATATGATTCCTTGCTGGGAAGCCAGCGCTGGACAGACGCGGTATTCCGTTTAGAGCTCCCGCGTGTGACGGTCGCTCAGTATCAGCTTCTTGTTGGTACGGACGGACTTGCTGTCTTTGCTCTCACGAGATTTTATAGTTAGAACGATTAGGCACTGTACTGTTGTGAACTTATACGATTCTGGACTTTGCCTCTGGGTTGGAAGTCGTCGTGGAGTATGCAGTGTTCAATGATTGAGAGCACTTCTTCTGCCTATACAGGGTTATTACAAATGATTGAAGCGATTTCACAGCTCTACAATAACTTTATTATTTGAGATATTTTCACAATGCTTTGCACACGCATAGAAAAACTCAAAAAGTTTTTTTAGGCATTCACAAATGTTCGATATGTGCCCCTTTAGTGATTCGGCAGACATCAAGCCGATAATCAAGTTCCCCCCACACTCGGCGCAGCATGTCCCCATCAATGAGTTCGAAAGCATCGTTGATGCGAGCTCGCAGTTCTGGCACGTTTCTTGGCAGAGGAGGTTTAAACACTGAATCTTTCACATAACCCCACAGAAAGAAATCGCATGGGGTTAAGTCGGGAGAGCGTGGAGGCCACGACATGAATTGCTGATCATGATCTCCACCACGACCGATCCATCGGTTTTCCAATCTCCTGTTTAAGAAATGCCGAACATCATGATGGAAGTGCGGTGGAGCACCATCCTGTTGAAAGATGAAGTCGGTCTCCAGTTGTGGCGTGAGCCAATTTTCCAGCATGTCCAGATACATGTGTCCTGTAACGTTTTTTACGCAGAAGAAAAAGGGGCGGTAAACTTTAAACCGTGAGATTGCACAAAACACGTTAACTTTTGATGAATTGCGAATTTGCTGCACGAATGCGTGAGGATTCTCTACCGCCCAGATTCGCACATTGTGGCTGTTCACTTCACCTTTAAGAAAAAATGTTGCTTCATCACTGAAAACAAGTTTCGCACTGAACGCATCCTCTTCCATGAGCTGTTGCAACCGCGCCGAAAATTCAAAGCGTTTGACTTTGTCATCGGGTCTCAGGGCTTGTAGCAATTGTAAACGGTAAGGCTTCTGCTTTAGCCTTTTCCGTAAGATTTTCCAAACCGTCGGCTGTGGTACGTTTAGCTCCCTGCTTGCTTTATTCGTCGACTTCCGCGGGCTACGCGTGAAACTTGCCCGCACGCGTTCAACCGTTTCTTCGCTCACTGCAGGCCGACCCGTTGATTTCCCCTTACAGAGGCATCCAGAAGCTTTAAACTGCGCATACCATCGCCGAATGTCGTTAGCAGTTGGTGGATCTTTGTTTAACTTCGTCCTGAAGTGTCGTTGCACTGTTATGACTGACTGATGTGAGTGCATTTCAAGCACGACATACGCTTTCTCGGCTCCTGTCTCCATTTTGTCTCACTGCGCTCTCGAGCGCTCTGGCGACAGAAACCTGAAGTGCGGCTTCAGCCGAACAAAACTTTATGAGTTGTTCTACGTATCTGTAGTGTGTCGTGACCATATGTCAATGAATGGAGCTAGAGTGAATTTATGAAACCGCTTCAATCATTTGTAATAGCCCTGTACTTACGTTGAGACGTTATCTGAACTCCGTCCTTGCGATTGGAAGTTCGCGTTTCTCGTCTGTAGAACACAGAGAGGAGGAGACAGTGTTAGAGTATGGTAGTCAGAGGACCGCCTTCAGGCGTCCTAGTCTTTGAAAGTATTTTGTGGCTGGAGTTCTTCCATCGTCATAGACGGGTACGAGAACCATCACTCCGACGCACCGGACGGAGTGCATACGGTGATATTGCTAATTGTTTTGGCTCATTAGGGGCTATAAGGCTAAACAGCTGTGATCACGTAGGATCTATTTCCACCGATGTTGCACTCCATTGCATATCATCTTTAAAAGTAGTGTCTTCTTGTGTTTGGTACACAGAGGATGTCAGTCATTTCGCGTTATTTATATTAGATAGCGCAGTCATAATAAAAGGGCGGAGTTGTTCAATGAATCAGTAATTTTAGTTAGTAAATATAAACATTTATAATAAAGATTGTTTTTAATGTACAATAAATGTATAAGCAGCAAAAACGTTTATCATTTAGTATAATTAGTTCCCTTAATCACTCATTTCTGTTTAGGTTGGAATTTATATGTTAAAGAGCATTAAGAGATCCTAAGATCTGCTTCAGGGGGTAGTCAGACAGGGCCAAATCTTCATTTTAGCGTTTATTATTCTCCGTTGCGCACATTCATTTACCGCCTGCAGTAGCATCTTGGAAAGTGTACGTTGTCCTCCCTTGAATATCCATAGTTTTTCTTGTTCACTACACGGTCATGTAGCTACGGACTTATTCGAAATATGTTCATAACTGAAACTTCCTGGCAGATTAAAACTGTGTGCCCGACCGAGACTCGAACTCGGGACCTTTGCCGTTCGCGGGCAAGTGCTCTACCATCTGAGCTACCGAAGCACGACTCACGCCCGGTCCTCACAGCTTTACTTCTGCCAGTATCTCGTCTCCTACCATCCAAGCCCGCAGCTCGTGGTCGTGCGGTAGCGTTCTCGCTTCCCACGCCCGGGTTCCCGGGTTCGATTCCCGGCGGGGTCAGGGATTTCTCTGCCTCGTGATGGCTGGGAGTTGTGTGATGTCCTTAGGTTAGTTCGGTTTACGTAGTTCTAAGTTATAGGGGACTGATGACCATAGATGTTAAGTCCCATAGTGCTCAGAGCCACTTCCAAGGTAGGAGACGAAATACTGGCAGAAGTAAAGCTGTGAGAACCGGCCGTGAGTCGTGCTTCGGTAGCTCAGATGGTAGAGCACTTGCCCGCGAAAGGCAAAGGTCCCGATTTCGAGTCTCGGTCGGGCACACAGTTTTAATCTGCCAGGAAGTTTCGTATCAGCGCACACTCCGCTGGAGAGTGAAAATCTCATTCTGTTCATAACTGTTTTCCAACGATTGTTCTTTACTGCGTTTCACTTGAGACGGGACTTGTGGTTCCGTCTCTGACAAGGATGATGAACTACATGGCTCGACACCTGTATCAGTATTAGCTTCACTTCTTAAGCACGTAGCGTCATCTTTGAACTCATGTACATTGACCGCACAGTAGAAAGTATACGACACCACACATTCCACTGACTCAGATTGTAGAAAAGCTAATATTTCATCTGAAATTTCTTCCTCACTGTGCAAAGTTCCTTGGGTTCCTTTCTGAAGATATATAACTTCGGCAACTATTATTGTAGACATAATGCAAAGTTTACTTTGTTTATCGTTGCCCTTGCTCTGCTTTGTATCTACACCGCTAGCTCTGTAGCAGTGCTGTGAGCTACTTGTCGACTAAGCGGTTCAACGACGCTCTGTAGCTTCATGCTGTGCTCGCCATTGGATGCCTCCAGTGCCGCCCACTGTTGCCATTAACAACCAATATTGTGGCTGTGTGGTAGACATTATGTGGGACGTCGAATGCCGTAAACATGATTGGCCTTTTGCAACCGCGCACTAAGGGGTTCCTTGTCAAACTAATTAGCAACCTAACAACTTATTTATATTTGTACAACATATCAGGAAAACTTATGCTGCTTTGGTCGCTATTTCAATGCTTGGAGATGGTTTCACTTTCGTCACAGATTACAAACATGCTGTCGCACCTCCAACAGAATTTGTGATGAGAATAGAGAACACTGTATTCTTGTTATTCGCTTCCTGGCTGTCGTCGTGTGCTGTCTGTGCAGTTTTGAAGATGTAAGTATCAGCTTTGCTGATAGAATGAGATGTTAGTTGCATATTTCAGAGTCCATACTCCGGGCAGCTCGCATTTAACTGGTTCTTTGTGGATCTTAGATGCAGAGTTCATTGGGTTATTTTCTTTTATTAATTTGAAAATGAAAATTTTGTTAGATGAGAGATTCTGATTTTGTTCTACTTCCAGTCTTACTAAGGACGTCAGTCAAAATGTCAGGTAATTGCCATTGATTGACTGTTCCGTCGATTCTTTGTAGAATATTTTATGTAATATGAATTAAACACATACCCAACACTTATTTCGCAACATTCTACAATATTTTTTATTTGTTACACAGACTGGTTTCAGTCTGTTACGCCATCATCAGGTACAAATATAAGTATGTGGTACGGTGAAATTTTGTTGAATCAAAGATTTTAAACTAGTGCGACCACAGAGTATCTCCAGTTCCAGAGATGAAAATTGTGAATGGTAGAATTAGGAATAAAACATGAGGGATGATTTCAGTGTATACGCGATGTAAGATTTTTAACTAAGGTAAAATATGAGGCACATTAACTAATGAACTACAGACAAATTAAAACGGTTGTACACAGAAGATAATAACTGAACAGTAAACTTTGGTGAATTATTTCAAAGATGTCGCTGAACAAAATAATCTTATCTTTAATAGGTCGTAAATTACAGATAGATAATACACAATAATGATATTAAGCACGTGACTGAAGCGGCTGTGTGACACTAGTCTGGATTTTAAAACTTTTGTCGAATGATCTGTCGAAAGTAAGTGTTCTTGAATCAATTTCTTGCGCTGATTCTAGAAAAACTACCGTTTTTGTATATCACGTCTGGTTTTTACGCAAAATACGAAGTAATATTTTGTCGATTTTCACTTTTGAGCAGACAATTATATTCTAGCACAATTTCACACAAAGCGATTTTTTATTCAAAACACATTTAAAAAATGAAATACATTTAAAAAATACTCCTCAGAAACCCCCTAATTTTTTTTCGTGGCTACCTTGTATAAAAACAAGAAGTCAACAGAATTCCATAAATTTTCAGAATTTCTCTTCTTTGACTTCTTTGTAGATTTCTGTATATGATGACTGTCCTCTTTAACATCCAACAGTAGTTGGCCATCATAGCTGTTGTCCAGTGCCACTGGTACCTCCTCTTAATATCTTGGTGTAAACCTTCACTCTGCTGTTCACTATGTTGTTCCAAATTTACGTAAAGTGGACTTCCACACTCATATAACAATGCATCTTCTTGAAATTTTGCAACTTTTTTCAACAACGACCTTGTAATTAGGGTCTTCGTTATTCCATAGAAAGTTCTCAGTAACTGACCGGAAGGCGGACATGCACCTTTTTTTCATTGTCTTCTCAGAATCATCATCCTTCATCAGTTTCTTAATTTGAGGACTAAAAAGAAATCCAGCTTTCAATTTGTCTCGTGCGGCTAAGGAAAATTTTTCCCAAAAATGCATGATTTTGGGGAGGGGGTGGGGCATCCAGTGGTAGAGCCTTTACGAATTACTTGATCAAGGCCAGTTTTATTTGTAGAGGTGGAAGCAAGACTTTTTTTTTTTTTTGTTCTACAAGCGGTTTGTGCAGGATATTTTTAGTTATAGGTTCAGGAGTCCCCACTTTGACGAAACTCACACACTGCAATGTCTTTGCCTTAACCGTCTTTCCCATTCGCATAGAAAGCAAGGCAATTTTGCGAACCCAGCTTATTGTCTCAATAGTATTCCGATAACTTTGAAGTTATCCAATCCAAGTGTATTCCTCATACTGGGTACTTGTTAGTATTTTCATTGTCTCTTACGTCGCTTTCATTTCAACTGAATAGATCACAAGAATGGGCCCATACACGTTTGCGTTATGAAATAACACGCCTTTCAAGGTCCTCATTGACGAGTTTAGAAAAGTCTCCACTTCGTGGGATCATTTTCAATGCCATAGAAGTGCATTAACGTGTTTATGTTATTGCAGTAACCCAAGGACTCATTCTGTGATAATAAATGAACTAATTATTTCTCTATATGTCTGTACCATGAGTAATATCTTCCTTGTTCCAGAAGATTCTTAATTTTTAACCGGGAGCCAAGTAGCTACGCGGACTCGTTAGCCAAATTCAAATCTCGTACAAGAGCAAGCTCACTCCCAGAGCAGTCACGGAGTAAAGTCGCATTTAGGCTCGCGGACATCACTACCGTCTTCGGTAATTGCATCAACTTCATTTCCTTCATCATCTTCTGCCACGTTCTCTACAACAGTTGGAGGAAGAGGAGCAATCATTCTCCATGTGCAAACTGGCCTAATGACTGAATCAGTGTTTGGATACAAAATTTGTCTCTCAATTTTTCAAATTGCAGCCCTGAATACTAACTAAGGTGATGTAACAGTTATTAAGGTGATTTTTAGGCTCCCATGGCATGCATATTTTCCTTCCTTTTGTCCACAATCTTAACCTTTCCACACAATAGTGGCTAAATGTCTCTGGCGTCCATCCCTTGTCCTGGTCACCGTGTTTCATTTTACGATGATGATGGTAAGCTTTTTACACAACGTCTGCTTAGCCACTGTATAATTCCCAAAACTATAACAGAGCGAGGTATCGCAGTGGCTAGCACACTGGACTCGCATTCGGAAGGACGACGGTTCAACCCCGCGTCCGGCCATCCTGATTTAGGTTTTCTGTAATTTCCCTAAATCGCTCCAGGCAAATGTCGGGATAGTTCCTTTGAAAGGGCACGGCCGACTTTCTTCCTTAATCCTATGAGACCGATGACCTCGCTGTCTGGTCTCCTCCCCCAAACAACCCAACCTCCCCCTCCCAAAACTGTAACAGAAAATATTTAGATATTCACACATTTGCGTGTTGACATTGTTGTAACTATCAATAGTAGGCGAAGTGTCTGATTAATACTATCTGAAATACACAGATTAATCACAATATAGCACTGGTAATCCAAGCCTGTGAGACAAGCAACGCTTTCAAGATCACACAATAACAACTAGCATCGACAGGTGTAACAACTTAAAGGTATGAAAAATTATTATTATAATTATGTTATTATTATAATTATACAATTATTAATATAACTGTATAATTATACAAATTATTTTTAACACAACGAGAGAAATTCTATGAACTGAAATTAGGGAAGATGGGCATGTGAGCAAGAGGGCTAATTTACAACATGGCCTAGATGGGACTGTTAATAGTATCTGCAGTTATAAGTGGCGAGTAAGGGAACTGTGTCTGGTTATTCAGCGCTTATCTTGGATTGATGGACATGTGTTTTGTTAATCTCCGTTATTTCAAAATAGTTAATCTTCTTTCCTTTATGGATGCGATGTAATACTTCATGTTTCAGTTTGAAACTATGGCCTTCTTTAAGCAGGTGGTCTGCAAAAGTAAAGTCTCATTTTCTAGGTTTTCAACTTCCGTGGTGTTCTTTCAAGTGGACCAATATTGCCCTGTCAGACTGACCTGTACAGAATTTGCCACAATTGCAAGTAATTTTGCATATTCCATATATTTATATATTCCGTGTAATCCACATAATTAGTTTCAGTGTTTCATGCTATTTTCTGCGTTTTTGTTTAGATTATTCTTGCAATAATATTCAGCGCTTATTTTCTTTTAAATTTGAGTAAAAGTTTACGAATTGAGAAATTCAGTTCCATTTACAAATCTAGTTCGTACAACATCTCCTCTGATTAGGCGACCCTTATTTAACGAATATAATTAGGCACGTTATGTTTCAATGTGATGGTGTTTCCATTGTACGCAGTGGGCAAACTACGAGTGAATTTTGCGTAATATGCAGTGCTGTTAATATGGTGACGAGCTGGCAGTTCTTTCACTTTTTTATTTCATGGCTCAAAGCAATTACTAATGCATACTAGTTTCAAAAGCTATGTAAAAAGTGGCTGGTTGCTTATTTCTTAAAGTAATGAAAGCTACGTACATGGAGTTCAACACAGTTAGCATCAATAATTTAGTGAAACTTTTTTCGTACTGGACGATGAAAAGTCTGACTTGGTAATAGTGCCATACACCAAAGTCCAAATCAGCCTTAATAACAATGGGAAATATTAATAGACTTCGTTGCGCATAGTGAGCTAAGAATTACCATCTGCCTTAGGCCTGACAGTTGGGGCTGTACCAAGGGAGAGGTGAGAATGGCCTTTGTTATGGCACAGAAATAGCGCAATAAATGATTACAAAATAAAAGAAAAGACGTTTTAAGCATTGTATCAGTATGATCACCTACATAAATAAGAAATAGTTCCAACAATAAGCCTCCTTTGGTCGATCAAAAGTATTTGAGTGTTTCTTTGTTTTGCTGGGTGTGGTGGAGGATGGCGCAGCAGTGCAGTTAACACGGGTACAGTCCTGACGATAATATCCACAAGTGTACATATAAACTCGAGGCGTGGTATCCATGAGAAATTATGTTCTACGCAATTATCAAAGATAAAACAGTTCTCAGAAATTTTGATCTGCCATCAGATCGCTTTCTAGAAACGTACACCATAACATTCATGAAAAGTGGAATAAACACATAGCAAAGTCCCAACCCAATCGCTAACTTTCAGAGCTGATGTACTTAAGGATTCTGTACACTAAATTAGAAAGGACAATCGAAACCTGTGAGCAATAGTTAACGAAGAATGAACCAAAGTTTAAACAAATAGTAACAGAAGTTGCTTTTGAAGTAACAGGAACGACGAAAAGTGGGTTATGAATGTGGAGTGGATATTTTAAGACTGCTACGTAAAGCAAACAAGAGGTATGATTACCATTTATCACTATCCAACGATATCCGTTACTGAGATGATTACAAAAGTAAATTAGTGCTTGTGAAGAGGGGAATGCTCAAAATGAAGTGGGAAAGTTGATACCGCTGTTATTTAGCTAAAAACAAAAGTAAAGCGTTCAAGATAATGACCCACATAATGAACATAGTAGCGGAGAATGAACAATAAATTGTTTAAATCTCAAAGAGAACCTGAGATAAATGAGATAAATGTCCGTCAGTAATTCTGTAGACCCCGATCTCATTAGAACAACTAAATGAGTCCATCAAAGGTTCAAAAACCAAACTTCGCTTGGTCCTTAAAATATAAATATGAAAATAATCAAATGTTCATCTTACTAAATAATGCAGAGACCTCCGTATTCCGTAAATGTCTGTGGACAGAATAGATATATACCAGAAAAGCAATTTAAAACACGTTTGTACTCACAACATAAGTAAGCAAATTGGTCACAGTGTTCAAATTACAGAGGCATCACGTTTCTAAATACGCGTTGTGGAACAGATGTTAAGATAATTAAATCATGGCTTGAGAAAAGAGAGATCATGTTCAGATCGTAATTTTATGCTTGCACACACAACTGCAAACACAAGATAACTTACGTAGCCACGAACTATGTGTTTATGTACTACTACGAAACATTCGACACAACGCGTAGTAGGAGTTATATGGGAAGTACTGGAAGGTATTGGAGGACCGGTGCCACTAATTTCTGTAATTTAATCCCTCTACGTGAGTAATAGATTGAGAACTAAGAGAGATTTTGTAATTTTTAAATAAAGCGTTCGACATGGGCATCACTTTGCTGCCACGCTTTTTTTCAAGTTTTTATACTGATGGCTTCCCAAAAAACTACCTGAACTTAGAAAACAATACTTCTGCCATCTACAATGTAAGTTTTAAAACTGTATTATTTACTACTCATCAAAGCCAAGGATGAGACTGAGATCCAGATAGCTGCTCATAAATTTAACCATGGTTATATCGAATATGGAATGATAACATTGCTTGAAAACATTTTATTCTAACGAATGTAATAGTATTCTTTGCTGAACCGCGAATGGTAGATTTGAATATGAAGTTAGTTTTTGGCTTTTGGGCTGAGTTTTATTGTGGCATTCTATGATCCTCTAAATGAAATATTCTGCAGATTTAATTGTTAAAACTATTCGAAATACGCATAAGGTGTTACCTAATCCAGACCCTCAGTTCCGATATCTAAGTCCAGGAAATGAAAGTGGTTTGGCAGCACTACCGATGAGCCACACATGAACACACAGAATCGCTTTGTGTTTGTTTCCACTTAGATCTCATCGTTGAGAGCTGTGACAGCTGTTGCAGGGAACTGTGTGTTGTTTTACATTCAAGAACATGTGTGGCTGGTGCTTCGTGTAAATTCAGTAGACTTAATGCCTCGTATCTAGGTAAATAGCGCAAATTCTTTTTTACTGTATCTGTGGAGAGTTAACCCTAACATCACAGAAAAGGTAACTTTACTTTCTCTTGTAAATATAAGCTACGAACTTCATGTCTAATGTGAAGTTGATGGCCAGGACAAGAAATGGGATCTCAATAAATGCTACACACATCAAAAAAAGTTTTGCGACAACTCAGTTCCGGGAATTCCGGAACCTGCACAATAAACTGGAACAGAGATCAACATAAACATCATTTCCGCCCTGTTTATTACTCATGGAAACCACACATTGCATGTTGTACCACCATACAGCGAGATCTTCAGAGTTGGTGGTGCCGATTGCTGTACACACCAGTACCTCTAATACCCACTAGCACGTCCTCTTGCATTAATGTATGCCTGTATTCGTCGTGGCATACTATCCACAAGTTCATCAAGGCACTGTTGATCCATATTTTTCCAATCCTCAACGGCGATTCGGCGTTGATCTTTCAGAGTGATTGTTGGGTCACATCGTCCATAAACAGCACTTTTCAATCTATCCCAGGCATGTTCGATAGGGTTCATGTCTGGAGAGCATGCACTCCTGACCGACTGGTTAAAAGGATCACATCATATATTCTTTGCTGATCCCATGATTTGGAGAGAACAAAAGGAACACACAACCACAGCCGACTTTGCACAAGTTGGGGTTTGACAAGTTCAAATGGCTCTGAGCACTATGGGACTCAACTTCTGAGGTCATTAGTCCCCTAGAACTTAGAACTAGTTAAATCTAACTAACCTAAGGACATCACAAACATCCATGCCCGAGGCAGGATTCGAAACCTGCGACCGTAGGGGTCTTGCGGTTCCAGACTGCAGCGCCTTTAACCGCACGGCCACTTCGGCCGGCGTTTGACAAGTGGCAACTGTGAAGACGCCCTACTAGTGATACAGTACTTTATTAATGGAAATACTAAGTGTGATCCTTTTGACTTCAGTTGTTGTAAGATGTACAAAGTCTGGTAAAATGTTTCCCATAGATGTTCAAAGATAGCTGATTCGTCTGCGAAGGCGAGTTTTCTGACTTATCATAGAAAATGTATTACAAGGTAGTATGAGAGACTGAAGACACAAAATAATCTACATAGAAGTAACATGTTCATGAAATTTTTTGGATTAATTGTAACGAATGTGTATTATTATTAATTAAATAACATTTTTCAGATGCCATTTAAATACGTTGTTCGAAGATCTGCGAACAGTCTCCATTACAGAGGCGATAATACATACACTGCGGTATTATGGTTCTCAACAAATACAGGCACACCGGGGCAATCCCGAGGAAAATCTGGATCATACCCAAGAGATCCTTGGTCTATGTGCAGCATTTGAAGAAGAGGACTTCAATAACAACTAACACTTTTCAAGATTCGAAAGTATACGAGCAGAAGTACCCAAGAACTCTACCAAAGTTACTTGAATATGCGATTCCAAGAAGTTTCCCCTTTCTACCACATTATTTAATTGGACAATCAACAGTATTAATCTGGGAAAGATACTAATGGAAGATTACTGAAGCGAGAGCAAGATCTTCGTTAGAGAAATGAAGAGTGGCTCTCTAAAAATGTGATTGAAAGGTTTACCTACATGTGTTAAATTGTAGGTATGATTGTGATAAGCGAAGAGACAAGTTGTACAATACTGTAATAAACGGTTCATTTCATTTATTCAGGTTATCAGCTGCCCAAACTCTAAAATTTAAAACTATTTTAAAGATTAAGGTTGTAAAATTATTATCTCCTTACTCAGTTCAGAGGGATTTTCAGCTGAACAGTGTGAGGAGGTAATAATTTTGCAGCCGTTAATCTTTAAACTTTTTACTGGTTGTTTTTTCTGATTAAGAAACTGTGGCGAAAAAAAAGGATAACGAAGTACATACTAACTTCAAACAACACCGAATAAAACCTTAATCTACCACAACACTTTTAAAACAGTTACTTAAATGGAAGTTGTGTTCACACTGCGTATGTCTTTCTCTTTCCGTTAATTTTTTAGATTTCCCTTTGAGTATTTACTTTTAGATAAACAAACCCCTGGAATGAATCTACCGAAATAGTTTACAAGAATAGCGTTGTTCGTAAAACTAGACATCTCACCACATCTTACTCTTTACACTGAGGAAACGGATAATGAAATTATTTTGAGTAGTTTCTTAATAGAGTTACAAACGACTTCGTACGTCAATACATGATAGCGAATTGCCATCACATTTCACATCTGGAGCAGTACAAAAGCTGTTTTTTAACGCATACATACTAAACATTCTGCGTTATACTTGACTTCTGCACAACTTTTAGTTTTCGTGTAGCACAACTTTCGTCATTTGTTAAAATTATATTTAAATGGGGATAGTGTTGCTGATTTGTTGTTATGCACATGTGTTAATCGTAGCATTGTTTATGTGTGACTATATGACATCCTGTCGTATACAGTACTTGACTTGTGCATAGCACTCAATTTTCCGTTTCCGTGTTTCATAATCTTCGACCTTGTAAAAATCTTCAAATCTCCTGGATCTTCAAATAGGAAGATATGTGTGATTAGTTCCTGAAAGCAGGTGTTAAACGCACATTACATGTATTAGAGAGTATAACAGCTTAGTTCTTATGCGTACCGATACGTCCATTCTGCGAATTAGGCAGTTTATTTGACAGCTGCGTGGTGTTGTGCAATTGAAGAGTGTGTGGAGTATGCAGTGACACAACGTATTGTCATTTTTTTTCAGAAAAAAAACTGGATCGAATCACCTTGAAAACAAGGAAAATTGTCCAAAATCCTCATTTACCAAGTATGTCCCAATGAAGATTTTCTTATACCAATACCTCTTGAGAGTGTGACAGTGAATGAGTACGAACACGCAGAAGACAGCAGTGGAGTTATCTATGCCGATCAAACGTTTCAAGCCCGTTCTGAATAAAATGCCCACAATTTTTCGTCGAAGCAGCAGGTTAAATTTTTGTCTTCGAGAGTAAATGGATGGAATCCTTCTTTCTCGGTAAGAAAGTAAGAGTTTATAAAAAAAAAAAAAATGTTCAAATGGCTCTGAGCACTGTGGGACTTAACATCTGAGGTCATCAGTCCCCTAGAACTTAGAACTACTTAAACCTAACTAACCTAAGAACATCACACACATCCATGCCCGAGCCAGGATTAGAACCTGCGAACGTAGCAGTCGCGCGGTTCCAGACTGTAGCGCCTAGAACCGCTCGGCCATACCGGCCGGCAAGAGTTTATAAACCATGTGTTAATCTACCGCCATGCTGTTTCTCTCACCACGGAAGGTGGTCTGGTTTTTCATGACACAGAGTCCATTATGAAATGTCTTGGACATGATTTCAGAGTAACTGACTAGCATTTGTCCATAGATTCCAGTAACGTTAGTCTGAAAGCAGTATTTCTTCACAAGAGGAACATTTTCTTTTTTGTTCCGATTCACGATGCAGTTGATCTGAAGGCCACAAATGAGAACTTGAAACTACTACTCACATTTATGCAGTACGAAAATTACAACTGGTTTGTATGTGAAATCTGAAGATAATAGCAATTCTTCTCGGCATGCAGTCCGACTACATAAAGCCCTGTTGCTTTCTATCCGAAAGGAGCACCAAAACAGGTAAAAACACTGTTCTGGGAAAAATGGACTGCTCGGATTGAACTACTGCCTTTACAGAAGAGTGTGGTGAGCGCTCCTCTTGTTGATCCCAAAAGTGTGTATCTATCTCTGCTACATATTACGTTGAGCCTCGAGAAAAAATATTGTGTAAGGCATTGACAGAACTTCACGTGGATTCATATACTTGCGAGAGAAGTTTCCACCGATCAGTGAAGCAAAAATAAAGTAAGGAATATGTGTGGGACTGCTGATTGCGGACTTAATATTTGGTGAAAATTTCCATTATTTATTGGGTTACTTCGAAAGAATGCCAAGGGCGATTTTCAAGTGTCTCTACAAGAATTTTTTAGGCAACTATAGAGCAGAGAACTACCGCGATGTTACACAAGAACTGCTGAGATCATTCGGTTCCCTTTACAGGAAAACGACGAATATGCACTGCAGTTTTTGAGAGAGTGGCGACTGAAAGTTTCACAGATTCTTAAAAATCAACTGTGGTGATTTATGAAATCGATTTTCGTTTGATTTTTTTAGGGCGCAAGCTGGGGAGGGGAACTTGACTTTCGTTTTTCTGGAATTGCCAAGCCATTCAGAATTTTCGCATACGTACTATAAGTAATTCAGAAATATTGATTGACAGACCGTTTTATTGTTTCAAAAAAAACGAGAAAACAACGTACTAAAGACTGAATCAATACTAACACTGTAAATATATAATACAATCAATAGAAGCCATTGGTGTATTAGAGTCCCCTTCAGCATCCGATTTAGGCAGTGCGTCACGCCCACTTTAATCGTTCAACAACCTGCAATAATATTCATCTGCTTCTCACATATTATGAACAGATCCTTAAGATCTGCTTTAGCTCTAGGAGCATTTTGGAAACAGACATATTTACCGAAGGGCATCGCATACCTTTTCAAGTCACTTCAGCAAATATCCCTTCAAATTCTGTCTTATAAAAACCCGAAAAAGTTTTGTTTCTTTCGAGCTGGGGTAAGGAGCCGTTGCGCATTCTAGTATTTGGGGGTATCTTTCTGGTCATTTTAAAAGTTTAGAAAATCGTCGTAGAGCATGGTGCGAACGACGAATAAGACAATGCTATGTCTTGCAATTTAGATTTGTTCCAATCCTTCATTGTGGTGCACCGGCACACACTGAGTTCTGTTCCCTATATTAGAATGAACAGAATCACGCTCCATTTCTATATGTCCTGTTTCAGAAAATACGTGGTCAATTGAGTGTAAGCTACGATCGTTCTTGTATAGAACGGTACACGGAGACACATGGCCGCCACATTCATTTTTTGCATCCTCACTCCTATAATATCTAGTATCGCCATGATGTAGTAATACACCCTTGTGAATACTTCAGTCGATCCTCTTTTACTGCCTGTCTCGTTCCACAAGTAATAAGTGCCATCTTGATTTCCCAGATTATATGTGATAAAATTATACACTGCGAGTATTATCACTTAAAACGTTTGGTCACGAAGTCCCTTCGAGTGTTCAACAGGCTTGTGTTTCAAAATTTATAGCCACAACACTTGGATCACTTTGTGCTGGCATTTTGTCTTCGTTGTGCTTCTTCCGAGCCAGACCTCTTCTCTACAATTATTTGTTGCGATCTTCTTGCTTCAGTAGCTTCCTGTTCTAAGTCAGTGAGTTAAATACGGTACATTCGTGGAACTAATCTTTCTTCGGTCTAAAGAATTACAAATCGTACACGTGGAATACTTACCGGTAGTTTGGAAGGGACGCCAGCTTGTAATTGTCCTCTTTACGTTTAGCTTTACAGTCGTTATACATTAATGTAATGTTCGAGCTTGAACCAAGATACCTTCTTGAAGATTTCTATCTAGAATAATGTGATTCGACGGATCGATAACAGGGTCATCATCGTTCTCTGACAGTCCTCTGCCACGTTTGTCTTGTTCCACAACACCACCACAACTTTTTACGCAACTTTTACGTGGTCTTATCCTAGGCTAAACAGCTGAAATAAAAAAATTTTTCCATCAGTATTGCTGTGTATAATTAACTGACCTCTTAAACACTCTAAACGAATAGCTGAAATGGTATCAAGCACTATGTACGTGCGAAGAGGAGGAAACAGTGACGAAATATGTGGCTGTAACTGAACATAAGAAAATTGTTAAAAATATATAATCAATGAGTCTAGCACATTCATATTTACACAACTCACTGAGGAGTCTTAGCCGAGAGCCAAAAATCACGAATGTGGCACATTCGCTGTTGTGGCGTTACAAAATAAGCTTATTTGACACTTTCCTGAATTTGTGTCTATACTACTAAGGTAACTCATTCGACGCTTTGCCATAACAAAGAAGCTTAAAAATGAAACTCGCCGACGTGTAGAATGCAAAGTCGCCATTTTTGCACATTTATAGTCTAGACTTAAGAGGGACGGTTACCATCTTATGAGATGTAGCATAAATCCATCACGCAAAATACCTAACAATGACTGTTGTGACCAAGTGCTGTCAGAACTGAAATCTAACTGATATTTTTCCTTAAGCTTGTCTAACAGTCCCTGTTAAGATATTCATATACAGAGTAGAAGGAGTTGCTTAGCAAAACTTCTTTCAAACTCTGCTTAAACTGTGCTTTATCTGAAACCAAGTTTTAATGGTTGCTGACAGTTCATTGAAAACGTGTGTTCCTGATTATTGGTCTTCTTTAAGGCCAAGGTAAGTGATTCTAGGTCTTTATGTAGATTCTTCTTATTCCTAGTACTGATCCTATGTACTGAGCTATTGGTTGGAAATAGAGACATAATATTTGCACTAATTTCATTAAGAAATAAATATACTGAGAAACAATGACTAGAATACCCAGTTCCTTAAATAGGTTTCTACCTGACGTTCTTGAATTTACACCACAAATGACTCTTATTACAGACTTTTGCACTCTAAAACTTTTGCTCTGTCAGATGAGTTACCCAAAAATATGATCCCATCTGATATATTAGAATGAAAGTAAGCCAAGTATGCAATTTTTTATGTCTATATCTCTCACATCCGACATCATTCGCATTGCAAATACAGACTTGTTTAGGCGCTTCAGCAATTATATGATATACCCTACCCAAATGAATTTATTATTCAAGTTGTAATCCCAGTAATTTAACACTGCCAACCTCTTCTATCTGCATGTCTTCATATGTTATACACATGCTTGAAGGACATGTCTTAAAATTCTGAACTGCATGCAGTGGCTATTTTCAAAGTTTACTATCAGTTAATTAGCTTTAAATTATTTATTAATGTTAGTGAAAACTTGAGTAGCAGCCATTTCTAAATTTGTACTTTGCTATTTACTACAATGTTTGTATCATCTGCAATCAAAACAAACTTAGCATCTGGCAATGTAACAGAAGAGAGGTCATTAATATACACAAGAAAAGGCAACCCTGAAGAAGACCACATGTAATTAATTCCCAGCCTGATGAAGACTGAGTGCTTACTCCACATGTATTTCGCAACGATACCCTCTGTTTCCTGTTAGTTAGATAAGATGAGAGGTGGCATGAGCCCCCTCTCATATTTCTATCTTACGACTCTCCTCTCTATTTGCATGCGGTGGAGGGCTGCTATTCCTTCACACGCGGACTTCCCACACAGCGTCTCTCGTCACCCGGGTGGTCCGGTGACAGGCGGGTTAAGCCGACGTGTGTGAGGCAGTCGAGTGAATGCTTTGCAGACGCCGACATTGTCAAGAGACACGCCCGCTGGGGTGTGAAGTAGCGGCTGGGCTAGAGGTTCCGTTACTTCGGAGAAACTTAGCGAAAACACTTTCTGGCGGGCTACCAGCGAGGCGTGGGAATGACTTGTGTACCCTGGCAGTTGTGGCGGGAAAATTCCCGCACTTTCTGCAAAATAGTAACGGTGATTGGTTTGCTCAGGGCATAGCGCCGTGACGTAGCAAAATCAGCACAGAAATTGGCGCCAAGAATCTCCATTGGTGGAATGGTAGTGCTCCGGCAATGGAGTGGAATTTCCGCCGGTTTTCGAGTAGCTGATTGGAACGTTTAACCTCGGCCACTGTCGTGGGGGCGGAAATGTTCTGTGTTCGGCCTGTACGGGTGCTCTTGTGGGGAGTCGGCAGTCGCCTTTCGGTCGAGGACGTCGAAGCAACCAGCCCTCGCCTGCGGTACGCCAGATCGTGTTCTGGGAGATAAGAAGACCGTTTGGTAATGTACGTCCACAGCACCGGCAGATAGGGATTTTCCTAGGTGACAATCAGAGCTCAGCAGAGCGCGCCTGTTCATCCTTTTCTAACTTTGTTCTGTTTCGAGTAGCAGCAATTACTGTTGGGTTAGCTGTGTGTCTCTCTTGAGATTTGAGTGGAAAGGAATTGGCTCCACATACCACCTCGTCTTAAACCTCACGATCTAGTTTAGGGACAACTTCACCTTTACAGTGTTTGTATGAATCTCCAAATTTGAGCCAATTTGATGTATGATATTTCCTGTGTTTCTTTTACTATTCAGTGTTTAGTCTTAATAAATCATATTGTTATTTTGGACAGAACTTTCATTCTGTTAATCGATAGAGCAACCCTATCATTCCTCACTATGCAAATGAAACCTTTGTTTATTTAACTTATTTATAAAATTAAATTATTGCAGGTGCCAAACTCTCTTCTACTCCACTGGCAGGGTTGATTAGAGTCAGTTCGCGTATTTTTTTTATCTTTGTGCAACAGCAAAAGTCGGAGTTAGAATAGGGGGGGCTTAGAGCATGATTTACATATGTGGATTCTAGTAGAATTTAGTGATAAAGACACTGATAGCCCCGGCACCTCGCAAAGATTCATACCATTTGCAGCAGTACAAATGACACCATAATATTCTAATTTACTTAGTAGAATTCTGTGATTCACACAGTCATAGACTCTAATTTGTTATCTAACGAATTAAGTACATTCTCACTGCACCTGTAAATAGCCCTCTCTATATCGGATCCCTTAAGGAATCCAACCAGTGACTTGAACTATACATTATTTGCAGTCAGGCTTTAGAAGGCAACACAACCTTTTTAAATATTTTTGAAAAATCTTGCAAAAGTGAAATCGGTCGACAGTTTGACGATATCTCTTTATCTCCTTTCTTGTAAAGAGGTTTAACTTCAACATTTTTAGACATTCAGGAAACGTTCCACTGATGAGAGACTGATTGCACAAATAACTTAAGATAGAACTCAACTCACTTGAATACCCGTTGGTATGTTATGATAATCACTAGAATACTTTGATTTTCAAGGATTTTAGGATGGATGCTACTTCTCTGGGAGAAGTGAGTGTCATTTCCATTTTACTGATGTTGTTTGTTGAGACTGGTCTCAGAGACTCCATTGCACTGAGTCTGATAGCCCAAAGCTGCCAGTAACAGAAAGAAAGTACAGGACATTTATCAAATGGAAGAGCGTTATCAAGGCGACTGGAGTAACGAAACATGGAACCATACAGATCCAAATCGAATTTTCATCATTTCGAGAAATCTAGGGAAGCGCATTTGTGTTTTGTTTAAGAAAACGGGCCATTTCTTTTGGTTTAATCTTTAATGAAATGTTGACTAATGCGTTAGCATAAATTTAAAAAAAATATTTTATTGGTGTTTTTTAGGAAGATACAAAAAGTTTGTTTTCCGTTTAACACACATCACTAGGATCACTTTGGTACAAGCAAATAATACAATTACAGTTCCGTTACATCGAAAAGCTGAAGATCTAAGGAGGTCGTCACACTTAATCATCTCCAAATCCGTCGTCCTGTACTTCATCCCACCTTCGTCTTCTGGGCAGATGCAGAACTGATAGGTAGACTGGATGGAACAAATTTCAGAATTTTTTATGTCTCGCATCTCTTTGTAAGGCATTGGCTTTGCTGCCCTGGCCAGTGCAGGTATGTAACTTCGGAGGCTTAGCAGGAACGCCTGCAGATCTGTGATATTAGATTTGATGTCAATCCTTTTATACTTTTCTCTTTAGGTATCATTGTAATGAACAAAAATTGAACTCTTGAAAAATTTTATTTCACCTTTGTCATATCTTTGTGACCTCTCCGAAAACAATTTGGTAGTAATTTGATAGCCTTTCAAAATACAGGAACTTGTCTGTCATGCTTTGAAATATGAAAGGCTTACACTGCCGACAGTCACGCACGGAGTCCACCTGTGCCTGAGATGTAAACATTTCTGTCCTCTTCCTTTGCACCTATTTTGACTTTAACATAACATGTTACACGAACTCCAGACTATAAGTCACAATCATAATAATAGTTTACACTTGGATCACTTCAGCTTTCACACTAAATCAGAGCCATAAATTAGAGCCAGACCTATCCAAATGTGGTTTTTCACTTGGATCGCTGTGGCAGGACGCATTTTTCGAAGTAAGATTAATTCTAAAGTGGGAGATTGAGACATTCTTGCGGAAGACGATAGTATTCGCACATGGATCAGTATGGCAAGAAAAAATATATTTTCTCTGATGTGTCCACGCGGAAAGCTCTAACAAAAAAAAGATGTCACTTGGATCAGTACGGTTCTCCTGTCCCCAAATGTTGTCCGACTACCGCTGGTCCTTAAGAAGTGACGTTTCTATGGCAATGTACAGAGGGAAACAGGAAAGGAGATACTTTTACTATGATTCTTTACTTTTCTTTACTCTTATGTTGCTGATTTGTTAAATTTCACTCTGTACCGACAGTTTGCTCCATTTTTTCATTTGGAAGTCTATTGATGAGGTCGTTTCACTGTGTCAGATACATGGAATACAGGAGATGCGTAAGTATTTACAAAAAATGTATATACAAGACAACTCTTCCCAGAAAAAGTGTATATTGGTTTTTAAGGGGCTCCGGAACGCCCTATACTTGCAATGTTAAAACAACCCTTATAAATTACATCTTTCCTCACAAAGTATTTGAGGTAGGAAGTTGAACTTTTTACAGATTATTTATTGGAATATGGGCTACAACTTAACACAGGGATTTTACAAAATTTTAGTTCAGTTATTAAAGATGATATTTTTCAATTGTAATGAAAATTCACAACATTTTTTGCAATTTTTTATTTATATATTCAAAAATATACAGTTTTTTGGAAAAAGGCTGTGTTAAATTATGCAGAAGGTACTGTGTAACATTTACTGAAAGTTTGAAACAAATATGTTTGGAAGATCCTTAGAAAACATGTAATTAGTATGAGAAAATAAAAGTTTTGGGAATCGAGCGACAAAGATTGGATTAACTTTTTTGTGCATTCCAGGTCCATAGGATGGATTATCTTCATCCTCTGCAAACTCCTCCTCCAGCTTCCTCTTGTTCCTCCTCCTGTTTACTCTTGCTTGTATTTCTAGACTCTTTACAGCCCTGTCTGCAGCCCGAAGGCGTTCCTTGTCTAAAGCAAGCATCGCTCGTACCATGTTAGAACCTATCTTCATTCCCATATTTCTAAATACCTTACACCTTACAATGTTACCATCATTGATAGTCGCAACAGCATCATACACACCAAAGTGAAGTGTTTCTATTCCAACAAATACAGTCGTGGGGATTCTCGACCATATAACACTATTTACACATTCATTGGGGTTTTGAGTTTTTCCGTGAATACACTTTTTCAACAGTTCAGGTGCTGCTAAGTCTCTGAAAATAGGTTTTATCACCTCCATTATTGCATGAGGCAGACTATGCTTATAAGTGTACACTTCACCAGTTAGCAATCCTCTGTTATATTTACACCAACTGTCTTCTTCTTTGGGACACAAGCTATGTTGGGGATTTTCATCGTCTTTATTGTTTACAGTAATAACACATACCTTTGGCTTTCCAACATTTCTCCTTTTCTTAAAAGCCTTCAGAGGATTTCTAATAACTTTACTTTTACTCATTATTATACTTCAACAAAACAGAGACTCAAGAAACAGAATTAATTACGAAAATTTTCGAGATAACGACAGAGTAAATAAACATGAAACAATCGACAATCACACCAGCGATATCTATTGAACCATCACAGGTTAGCCACAACACATACTTTATTTCACATCACTAAAATGTACCTGATGAACAAGGACGTTAATAATAACACCATTTGACAGCGGTTTAACAGCGCCACAGTGGGTCACGCCCATGTAGAACACATTTCAAAAAAAATTTAAAAATAGTTGTAGTCTTCGGAATTGAATAAATTATATATCTATTAAAAGGTAATAGTCTGCAGATTCAGAAAACGCAAAAAAGTAAAAATTGAACTTTTCATGATTTTGAGCCTTTCCGGAGCCCCTTAACTGAAAAGAAAGGTTTTTGTTAATGACCGATGGAGTTCAACTATTAAAACCAAAACTTATGGTTTTTAAAGGTATTGGCTCCATTATGAGCTAATTCCGCTATAAACAAACAAGTTACTAGTCAAAAAAGAAAATTTAGGTAAGCGGGTTATCATTTGAAGCATAGTATTGGAGGATGTGGTTCTGAAGGTACGTCGTAGACTTCAGTATTTAAGTGATTCAGCTGCTCAAGTTACGTAAATCAGCCCCTAGACGTGTCAGTATAACCGCGAAATATTTCGTGATTTGCAATGATGTTGATCATCTAGGAGTGAGATTGAGAGATTGCGCAATAATAATGAAAACATCAAAATCTTTGGCAATATATTGCACTTCCCAGAAATACTGTGCCGTCTGTGGGCACTACTCACAATAACTTCGCGGCTTCTCTTGCGTTACACAGGCCAAGGAGGTGAGGTTAGGTTAGGTTTGTTGTTGTTACTTTGAAAATGAGTTCGTAACAAGACGAAAGACAATTAGTATTAGAGTACATTGAACTGTACATGTAGTGACTTGGCAAGACAGCCAAGCCACTCGGAGGTAGCCGAAAGGCACGCGTTTAAGCTCACGCAGACTGGCGTGAGGTCTGGAACAGGACAATGTAATTAATATAGACAATAAGGTACGTTGCTGCTGGAATACTTAACTTTAATCCATAATTGGTGTACAGCGCTCTTGTTGATACATTAATAAGAATCTCAATATAAACTGGTAATGGCGCCTTGCTAGGTCGTAGCAAATGACGTAGCTGAAGGCTATGCTAACTATCGTCTCGGCAAATGAGAGCGTATTTGTCAGTGTAGCATCGCTAGCAAAATCAGCTGTACAACTGGGCGAGTGCTAGGACGTCTCTCTAGACCTGCCGTGTGGCGGCGCTCGGTCTGCAATCACTGACAGTGGCGACACGCGGGTCCGACGTATACTACCGGACCGCGGCCGATTTAAAGGCTACCACCTAGCAAGTGTGGTGTCTGCCGGTGACACCACAGTATAAATCACTGCCGGCGTTGTGGGATGTTAGGGTAGGTAACTACAGAAACAGAAGTGTTAAGAATGATGAATCGCTGCTCAGAAAGCATAGGCAACGGCTACGAAGGAAGATGTTATTAAAACTTTATTTATTGCACAGATATGAATAACAATATATACAGAATAGATATTTATCTCTGTGAATACATTACTTACGCGGATATAATACTTTTGTGCACGTATTATTGAATGACACCTTTCCACATCTGTCTCAAATGCTTTAAGATGGTTACGGTGACTCTGCACTCGTAATTTTAAGTCTTCGAAAGAACTGCCAGATGCAAGGTATCGTAGAGTAATAGATGAGAGCTGACCTGTGGAACTGCGTCTCTTATTGTATTGTTTTGCTTTTTTTAAACGTCGGGATATGCACGTTAGCAGAAATTAACTCCGGGTGTTGGAGGCGGGGCGACAAGTGCCTATGTATGGGGACGCCGTTGTAGAATCGTTTCCAGCAATGCTTTTTTTTCTGCTTGCAAAAAAATAGAGCAAATATCACAACAGCACCGTCTTTATCGTCCAAGATTCCAAACCGCAGTATTATTGCATAATATTATTGACACTACAATTCAAAATACTGTGACTTCGTAGCCTTTCCCGGCGTAGTAAGTCGTGAAAGTCTCCTCGGGTTTGTTGCCGCATCCTGAAATCAAATGGATCCAATATTTCGGACATCCAACTGTCGCCGTCTTCAGGAGAACGCTGCTGCTGCTACTGCTGAGTCCCGCTGAGAACTGATGCCAAGTCGTCCTGTATAGGCCTTGGTACCTTACACGGTTGCTTCCCACCAAGACAGGGCGGATGGTGCAGCTCTTAGAACACCGGCGGCAATTATAAATCACACTCAAAGACTATTTTCTAACACTCGGACCGACTGCATCGAAATACATTCTGTTTTGATAGGGATAGTACAGCGTTCCACATCCAGCTAAGAGGAAAGCCATTGTTTCGAATCGATCCTGAAGTCAAACTCTTAAGGCAATCGAAGTATAAAGGTTTCTTCAGACACATGGTGTGAGAAGTTTTGGAGAGGAGGCGAATGGTTCTGATGTCGATGTTAATCTTTTACCTTGTTACCAAAACTGGACCACATTTTATCTACTGAGCAACGTTATTGCTATAACTGCTGTCAGGGCTACTACAATTGCTATATTGTTTATGGAAACGCACAGTTAATAAAAATGATTCAAATGGCTCTGAGGACTATGGGACTTCACATCTGTGATCATCAGTCCCCTAGACTTAGAATTAATTAAACATAACTAACCTAAGGACAGCACACACATCCATGCCCGAGGCAGAATTCAAACCTGCGACCGTAGCAGCAGCGCGGTTCCGGACTGAAGCGCCTAGAACAGCTCGGCCACAACGGCCGGCCGCAGTTAATACTAGGTAACGTTAATAAATATAGGAAACTACAAAATTCTGAGTTCTGCATCTGTACTCTTCATTCGTACTAACTAGGACACTCGTTTGCAGACCCACGTTTAGTAGAACGTTTTTTCTTCAGTTATCGTATATTTTCGCTCGTGTCAGTTTTCGCTTTTAACTGTGACAAACCATCCATGTGGATGTGAGAAGGAAAGCGAAACAAACAAAAACATTCCATAATGTGTAATATATCCATTTTTGTTTTTGGTGTGTGTGTTACAATAATTTACTTCATTCTGTACACGCTTGTATTGATTTGAAAGTTTTTTTTAATCCAACAGGAGACAATAATGTTATTAAAAGCAATCATTCTCAATATTTTGAAAATCTACCTCTTGTCGTTACGGCGACCCAAAAAGAAGCCCTTTCCAAAATCTGACAGCAGTGTATGGAGTGTTTCACACAATAGCATCACCTAAATTTTAGAAGCATTTTAAAGAGCTCAAAGTAGTTGTATAAAAGATGAACGTTTTGTCATTACATTAATGCCAAACAACACAAGGGATTGCTTTTTGTATTAGTGATAAATATCCAGAGATATTGCCAATTGTCAGTTGGGTATACCACAGAGTGAAAATACCAACACTTTGCAGAAAGAAATAAGCAGAGGGTTCACCAGTTTCACTCAATCTGGGGATAATTTAGTTTGTTTTAAGTTTCTGTACACGTCAGTGTGCTATAGGTTTGAAGGGGTGAGCCCTATAGTAGGTAACGCTGACATATAAAACTTTGTACCATTTGAGAAATGATGTTTTAAGGATAATATATACGAAGAATTTGTTTCTTAAATACGTCCGATTAAACAATGGTAATAAAACGAACCTTGAAAACACATTATCTCAAAACAGCTCTTTTCCATCACAAACATTCAGCGTGTCACAACCCACTCAAATTTAGAGATAACAATCTTTTTTTCTACAGATTGTTCAGAATCTAATGCTAAACTTAAAAACTGAAATAACTTAAACATCAAAATTTTAACTATCCGTGGCCGGCCGGGGTAGCCAAACGGTTCTAGGCGCTACAGTCTGGAACCACGCGACCGCTACAGCCGCAGTTCTAATCCTGCCTCGCTCATGGATGTGTGTGATGTGCTTAGGTTAGTTGGGTTTTAGTAGTTCTAAGTTCTAGGGGACTGATGACCGCAGAAGTTAAGTCCCATAGTGCTCAGAGCCATTTGAACCATTTAACTATCCGTCTCACATACACTATGTGATCAAAAGTATCCGGACACCCACAAAAACACAGGTTTTTCATATTAGGTGCATTCTGCTGCCACCTACTGGCAGGTACTCAATATCAGTGACCTCAGTAGTCATCTTGAGAGAGCAGAATGGGGCGCCCCACGAAACTCACGGGCTTCGAACACGGTAAGGTGATTGGGTGTCACTTGTGTCATACGTCTGTACGCGAGACTTCCGCACTCCTAAACATCCCTAGGTCCACTGTTTCCGGTGTGACAGTGAAGTGGAAACGTGAAGGGACACGTACAGCACAAAAGTGTACAGACCGACCTCGTCTGTTGACTGACAGAGATCGCCAACAGTTGAAGAGTGTCGTAATGTGTAATCACACAGGAATTCCAAACTGCATCAGGATCCACTGCGAATACTACGACAGTTTAGGCGGGAGGTGAGGAAACTTCGATTTCATGTTCGAGTGGCACACATCATGCCGCTTCGTGTAAGGAGCGTAAACATTGGGCGATTAAACAGTGGAAAAACGTTGTGTGGAGTGTCGAATCACGGTACACAGTGTGGCGATCCGATGGCAGGGTGTGGGTATGGTGAATGCCCGGTGAACGTCGTCTACCAGCGTGTGTAGTTCCAACGGTAAAATTCGGAGGCGGTGGTGATATGGTGTGTTCGTGTTTTTCAAGGAGGGTGCTTGCATCCCTTGTTGTTTTGCGTGGCACTACCACAGCACAGGCTTACACTGATGTTTTAAGCACCTTCTTGCTTTTAACTTTTGAATTCGGGGATGACGATTACATCTTTCGTCACGGTCGAGCACCTGCTCATAATGCACGGTCTGTGGTGGAGTGGTTACTCGACAATAACATCCCTGTAATGGACTGGTCTGCACAGAGTCCTGACCTGAATTCTGTAGAACAGCTTTGAGATGTTTTGGAACGCCAACTTCGTGCCAGGCCTCACCGACCGACATCGATACCTCTCCTCAGTGCAGCACTTCGTGAAGTATGGGTTGCCATTCCCCAAGAAACCTTCAAGCACCTGACTGAACGTATGCCTGCGAGAATGGAAACTGTCATCAAGGCTAAGGGTGGTCCAACATCAAACTGAATTCCAGCATTGTCGATGGAGGGCGCCACGATCTTGTAAGTCATTATCAGCCATGTTTCCGAATGCTTTTTATCACATAGTGTATGTAGAAATATTTTAGTATTTAGACAAGATGAGTGACAATGGCTTTTTCGTGTTTGATATTGCGTTCCACAATGTCACTAGGAGAATGATACACATTCAGAGGGCAGACGTATTGTGCTGCAGTGTGTCACACAGCAGGAGGGCGGTCCGGGGTCCAGCGAGGCACTTCCTGCAGATGCGGCAGTTCACAGGCCAGCGCGAGCCGGCAGCCGCAGCCGTCAGCAGGCTCCTCTCCCACAACCGGAACTTCCCCGTGAGGAGAGCGCTAAGCTGTATACCTCTGCTCACAGTGCGTGGGAATGCTCGGCAGCTCGGCATAAAGTCCTAGCAGTGCGCGTATCCGCGCCACAGACTGAGAATGACAGGACAATCTGCTGCACTGACGCATGTCGCACGGCCACAGCATGCGTCGTTACAGTGAATAGCTGTAGAACACTACCTCTGTCGCTCAGAATATTGCCACCGTACAAAGGCTGTCGCTGTAGATCATGAAATTCTACCATCACTGCTACTGCTAGCTAAGACGTCTTATGTGAATTTTATCCATAGTGGATGCTGTCGAACTCCGTGACTGTTCCTTTATGGGGTTGTAGAAAAGTATCCGTTACCAGTCACAATAAAAGGTTGTTTATTCGTCACACGACCGGTTTCTAGCTTGCGCCCATCTTCAGGTGTTTATACATTCATTTACATGTTTGTACTGTTGGAGATCACTGTATAAATACAAAAAACTATTTGCTGGTGACTACACAAATACAAGTGGGACAATTGTAAGTGGTAAGGCAGCATTTGACGAAAATATATCTGTACTTTCAAAAAGATGAAGCACCATTATTACAGTTATGTTGTGATGATAGTTTTTCCACTTAGTTACACACTTATGGTCATTTTCACGTCCATGTATCAGGTATAGCTCCATATTACACTATTATGATGTGCACTCGTGAAATACACTATGTTCACATACAAACATGTGGGCTGTGGTCAATGAACTTAGATGTAGCAGATGTAAAGATGTTGCTCACGCAGAAACTCGTAGGTTCTGGTCAAAGAACTTAGCCACAGGAAGTGCAAAAGTGTTGCATAATAGAAATTTAAAAAGCTGTTATAGACTGCGACGTTTCTTGACACACATTACGAAATTTTTTGGTTCACATTTTTGACAGAAATCTTAGATCTAGGAAGTACAATGGTGTTATATACACTCCTGGAAATGGAAAAAAGAACACATTGACACCGGTGTGCCAGACCCACCATACTTGCTCCGGACACTGCGAGAGGGCTGTACAAGCAATGATCACACGCACGGCACAGCGGACACACCAGGAACCGCGGTGTTGGCCGTCGAATGGCGCTAGCTGCGCAGCATTTGTGCACCGCCGCCGTCAGTGTCAGCCAGTTTGCCGTGGCATACGGAGCTCCATCGCAGTCTTTAACACTGGTAGCATGCCGCGACAGCGTGGACGTGAACCGTATGTGCAGTTGACGGACTTTGAGCGAGGGCGTATAGTGGGCATGCGGGAGGCCGGGTGGACGTACCACCGAATTGCTCAACACGTGGGGCGTGAGGTCTCCACAGTACATCGATGTTGTCGCCAGTGGTCGGCGGAAGGTGCACGTGCCCGTCGACCTGGGACCGGACCGCAGCGACGCACGGATGCACGCCAAGACCGTAGGATCCTACGCAGTGCCGTAGGGGACCGCACCGCCACTTCCCAGCAAATTACGGGACACTGTTGCTCCTGGGGTATCGGCGAGGACCATTCGCAACCGTCTCCATGAAGCTGGGCTACGGTCCCGCACACCGTTAGGCCGTCTTCCGCTCACGCCCCAACATCGTGCAGCCCGCCTCCAGTGGTGTCGCGACAGGCGTGAATGGAGGGACGAATGGAGACGTGTCGTCTTCAGCGATGAGAGTCGCTTCTGCCTTGGTGCCAATGATGGTCGTATGCGTGTTTGGCGCCGTGCAGGTGAGCGCCACAATCAGGACTGCATACGACCGAGGCACACAGGGCCAACACCCGGCATCATGGTGTGGGGAGCGATCTCCTACACTGGCCGTACACCACTGGTGATCGTCGAGGGGACACTGAATAGTGCACGGTACATCCAAACCGTCATCGAACCCATCGTTCTACCATTCCTAGACCGGCAAGGGAACTTGCTGTTCCAACAGGACAATGCACGTCCGCATGTATCCCGTGCCACCCAACGTGCTCTAGAAGGTGTAAGTCAACTACCCTGGCCAGCAAGATCTCCGGATCTGTCCCCCATTGAGCATGTTTGGGACTGGATGAAGCGTCGTCTCACGCGGTCTGCACGTCCAGCACGAACGCTGGTCCAACAGGCGCCAGGTGGAAATGGCATGGCAAGCCGTTCCACAGGACTACATCCAGCATCTCTACGATCGTCTCCATGTGAGAATAGCAGCCTGCATTGCTGCGAAAGGTGGATATACACTGTACTAGTGCCGACATTGTGCATGCTCTGTTGCCTGTGTCTATGTGCCTGTGGTTCTGTCAGTGTGATCATGTGATGTATCTGACCCCAGGAATGTGTCAATAAAGTTTCCCCTTCCTGGGACAATGAATTCACGGTGTTCTTATTTCAATTTCCAGGAGTGTATATGAAATTACTCAAAGCTATCACAAATTTTAAAAAATTCATATATGTAACATTATTGTACCTCCTAGATCTAAGTTCCCTGACAACAGTGTGGCTCAAAATAGTTATAGCTGTCATTTTTTAATTTTTTAAATTTGTAATAGCTTTGAGTAATTTCATATATATAACAACATTGTACTTCCTAGATCTAAGTTTCCGTGAAAAATGTGAACCAAAAAATTTCATAATGTGTGTCAAGAAACGTCGCAGTCTATAATAGCTTTTTAAATTTCTATATATGCAACACCTTTGCACTTCCTGTGGCTAAGTTCTTTGACCAGAACCTACGAGTTTCTGCGTGAGCAACATCTTTACATCTGCTACATCTAAGTTCTTTGACCACAGCCCACATGTTTGTATGTAAAAATGATGTATTTCACGAGTGCATATCATAGTAGTGTAATATGGAGCTATACCTGATACATGGACGTGAAAATGACCGTAAGTGTATAACTAAGTTGCAAAACTATCATCACAGCATAACTGTAATAATGGTGCTTCATCTTTTTGTAAGTACAGATATATTTTCGTCAAATGCTGCCTTACCACTTACAATTGTCCCACTTGTATTTGTGTAGTCACCAGCAAATAGTTTTTTGTATTTATACAGTGATCTCCAACAGTACAAACATGTAAATGAATGTATAAACACCTGAAGATGGGCGCAAGCCAGAAACCGGTCGTGTGACGAATAAACAACCTTTTATTGTGACTGGTAGCGGGTATTTTTCTACAACCCCATAAGACGTCTTACTTGTTTTCCGATGTTTCCGGAAGCCGCGCCGTTCGAAGTGTCAGAGGTGGACCGCAACTCCGCAGTGCAGAAAAAAAATCGAGTTAGGGTCTATTAATCGCACGACACAAATCCCACAACTTGCCCACATTAATAGGACTGCCCACCACAATATAAAATGCCATATGTTGACATTGCGGTTATGCGGCGTGGTGACGAACGTAGAGGATGCTTATAAATGATTGGTGCGATTTTGAAAACTAATATAAATCGGTTTATTACTTTACACGAGCAAACGTTACAGCATAAGCAGCAGCAGCTGTTCAAATTTTTTATGCGCTCTCTGCTGTTCGCTTATCATGCTTACTGCGCAGGTGTAGCGTCTGTTTCCAAGACGGCGTTCCAACAGGAAAAGGCGTTCTGTGTGTCCTCTTTTGAGGGACGCAGAGCTGTGGTTACAGTGCAGCATCAGTTTCGTTCACGGTTTAGGACCCACTGTACAAGAACAACACAGATAGGTCGTACCGACAGTTCGCAGAAACTAGATGCCTTTATAACGGGAAGAGCCTTGACTGACTTGGTTTTTCTATTGCAAACGTCAAAAGAGTGTTGCTTAAGCGGCTACGTTTTAAACTGTACAAAATGGGATTAGTGCAGACGACTACACCAGCAGACAAAATGAAAAGGTGTGACTTTTCTGAAGTGTGACTTTTCTGAAGAACTGCAATTAAAAATAGAGCACCTTGGTTTTGCAGAAAGACTCATCTTCTGCGATGATGCCACTTTCCGTGTAACTGGCAATGTGAATACACAATGGCTGTATCTGTGGAAGTGAGAAACCACATATGATAGAACACCATAGTTAGCCTCCAAAAGTGTACGTTTTCTGCGCGGTGTCACCCGAGAAAGTAAACGGCCCATTTTTCTTCGAACAACAAATGGTGACGCGTAACTCGTTTCGAGACACGTTGAAAATGTGGTTGTTATCCCTGTTGAACACCAGTTATAATGACTGCGCATTTTCACAGGAATGTACGATAGCTTTTTAACCACGTTATTTAGCAACACTCGATAGAACCTGCTGCAACAACAGACGACAACCCTCTCCCTCGACCACCCCGTTCGTCAGATTTAACAAATGGTTCAAATGGCTCTGAGCACTATGGGACTTAACATCGGAGGTCATCAGTCCCCTAGACTTAGAGCTACTTAAACCTAACTAACCTAAGGACATCACACACATCCATACCCGAGGCAGGATTCGAACCTGCGACCGTAGCCGCAGTGCAGTTCCGGACTGAAGCGCCTAGAACCGCTCGGTCTCAACGACCGGCTTCAGATTTAACACCCTGCGATTTCTTTCTGAGAGGGTTTGTGAAAGACCGAGTTTGTGTACCATCACTGCAAGTGTCCCTTGAGGAAATGTGTGGTTGGATAAAGCATGCACTGCTGACAATCACGGAGGACATGTTACACTTCGTATGGGAAGTATTTTATCATCATGTAGAAGCGTTTTGTGCGACCAATGGTGCACTTGCAGAAATATTGTGATTAATGTATCGGAAAGTTGGACAGTTGCCACTGATTATACTGTAAGGTTTGTCCATATAAAGATATAAAACTATTTCTTATTAATTTTTAAAACCGCCCCATTCATTTCTGAACACCGCGTGCGTAGGCGGGGTAGACGCGGACAGGAAATCATTCCAAAGACATGGGCCGCAAGTGGGGAAGTGCACTGACATCAGCGCCTGTGACAAAAGGCGGATGGTTATAAACCCGGAGCCTGGGAACGAGCACCTTGAAAACGGGGAAGCTTCTCTGCTGTTTGGGTGCTACTGCCGTGAGCCTCTATGGAGAGTGATTGAAGGACGGAAACACGAGTAGGCGACAACTTATTCTACGTCCACGCCTCGTGACAGAACATGGAGGTTGAAGATTTGCCTGCTCTGTAAAGTAAGGCAGTCAAAGACCTGTGGCCGATTTGGCGACAGAGTACAATGCCGGTGCAGGGACAAGTGTTTAGGATTTCCAAGCACACCGTTCAGAGCAGAAGTATGAACATGGAGCTCCGCAATTCCTGCGTGTTCCCATGCTCGCTACAAGGCAGTGACAATTACGTGTGCACTGCGCAAGGCATCATCAAGATTTGATCGTGAATCAGTGGAATCATGTCGCCCGATCGGATAAATCACGTTTCAGGTCGATGGTCATGTCAAGATACGTCGACATTAAGTGGGGGACATTCACCTGGGGTTCCATGAGAGGTGTAGCAGTGATTGAAGTCACTACGTCAGCTGTGGACTACGTGAAAATTATTGGGAACTGTCTGCATGCCTTTATGATTCATGTCTTCCCCGACAGCAATGACATCTTCCTGCAGGATAAATGTCGGTGCTAGCTTGGCGCCGGCCGGAGTGGCCGTGCAGTTCTAGGCGCTGCAGTCTGGCGCCGGGTGACAGCTACGGTTGCAGGTTCGAATCCTGCCTCGGGCAGGGGGATGTGTGAGATGTCCTTGGGTTAGTTAGGTTTAATTAGTTCTAAGTTCTAGGCGACTGATGACCTCAGAAGCTAAGTCGCATAGTGCTCAGAGCCATTTGAACCATTTTTTGCTAGCTTGGCACAACGTGCTACTGTGGTTTGAGGAGGATTGTAGGGAAGTCATGTTGATACCTTGGCCACCGAATTTTCCTGAACTGAACCTGACGGAAAACATCTGGAACGATCGGGCGCTATCTCCACGCCCGCAAACCGACGGCCCGTAAATTAGGACAATTTCGTGATCTGAGCTACATACCTCTCGAAAGCTACCATGGACTAGCTGAAACTATACTGCTGTATTGCGTTACTAAGGTGGACCAACACGGTATGAAGAAGATGGTCATAAGTTTTGGCTCACCAGTGTATACGTGAAAAGATTAGTCTCCTGCACTTTGGGGGATGACAAATGCGTGCGGGAATTCTAAGTTTTGTTAAACTCCCTGACTCAGCTCAGGGCCAAAGTTTAAATTTTTGCATGTAACTTGAGAAGGGTTCGAACACACAATTTACGTTGGGCTAAATAGATTATGCACGAGAAACAGACAAAAAGCCATAAAAAAGGTAAGCTTTCATCCAGAAGAAAATTGTACGATGACAAAATGATGAAATGGAAAGATTACAGGTACTGAAATATGTTTCCTTACAAGGCTTAAATGTCATCGTTAGTTTAAAGATATCTTCTGATTTAAAGTACCAGCATCTGAAGTTCGTTATTACGTATTTTTATTTCTTTAAACACTTTTAACTGATCCATCTGTCCCTTAGGGTATTTAAAATAACAATTTACTTTTTCTAAACTTGTAATAAAATATGTAATAATAGGGGAAAGTGTTCGACCTTGAAACGCTTTTCAGATTTCAGCCTTTAGTCAGTTTGGGGTGGAAGTTTAATAGATTTTTGGATTCATTTTTACGAGCGGCGTTCAGTACATAATGCAACACATTCTTTCTCGGTCAATCTCGGTTGGAAAAAATGCGGAATTTGTTGGAGGACATGCTGGAATATTCCCGCTTCAGCCTTAATAATTCCATGAAGTTCCGGTGGGTGGCGGTGCTACACATACCCTTTAAAACTGCATGTATAACGAAGGTGCAGTCCAAGCAGAGAGCTATCGCTGTGTTTCTTTCGGCCCGAGACATCTGTCATCACCGCAACAAGGTTGCGCCACCTGTCAGGTCACCAGCGTGCCGGCCGCCCCAGCACAGCTCTGACTTCCGTAATGTTCGAACATGAGGACAGAACCATTCGTGGTGATGGACGGTTCGCAGTCCAACACCTCGCTGCTCGGCTGGACGTCCCTGTTGATAGTGCCAACATACTCGTCCACCAGTTGTAGCCAGAAGAGTGGGAAATGATATGGTGTATTGGTATCCTGAATAAAACCATGTTGTTTTCAGTAAAAACTGTGTTGAATTTCCTATTGAACGCAATTCGCACCTGATAGCATGTACAGGGTGTCCCACTCAAACCTCTCTGATTTCAAAGACCCAGGGGAAAAAAACTACAGTAGGTCAATGAAAAATGCACAACATTTCAAATAGCTTTGTAACGTTAGGCCTAGATATTTAATCGAGTTAACTGTGTTAAGCAGCAAATCAGTAATATTGTATTCCAACGTTGCAGGATTGTTTTTCCTGCTCATCTGTATCACGTTAAATTTATTTATTTTTAGGGCAAGCTACCATTCATCACACAAAATGGAAATTCTGTCTAGGTCGTCATGAATCATCCTACAGTCACCTAACGATGATGCTTTCCCGTATAATTCAGTGCGATCAGCTAAAATCGTTGATTGCTTCTCATCCTATTCGTCAGATCGTTTAAATATAAAGGACAAAAGTAGTCTTTCGACACTTACCTGGGGCACACCTGACGATGCGCTGGTCTCTGATGAACACCCACTGTCGCAGAAAACGTACTAGATTCTATTACTGAAGGAGTCTTCGAGACATTCACAAATCTGAGGAATTACTCTGAGTGCTTGGCCCTTCGTTAACAGTCTGCAGTGGGACACTGTGTCAAAAGCTTTCCGAAAATGAAGGGATATGGGATTTGCCTGTTTACCTCATCTATGGTTCGCAAGAAAAAAAAAAAATGTTCAAATGTGTGAGTAATCTTATGGGACTTAACTGCTAAGGTCGTCAGTCCCTACGTTTACACACTACTTAACCTAAATTATCCTAAGGACAAACACACACACCCATGCCCGTGGGAGGACTCGAACCTCCGCTGGGACCAGCCGCACAGTCCATGACCGCAGCGCTCACGACCGCTCGGCTAATCCCGCTCGGCTATGGTTCGCAGAAAAGTGCAAGCTGAGTTTCGCACGGGCGATACCTTGTAAATCATCTATGCGTGGCTTTTGCTGAATATGGCACACCTAAAGAAACTTGTGAACGCTGTTCCTCGCCGAACTGAGTCCATTATCAGGGCTAGAAGCGGTATTAACTGGTATTAGCGTGCTATTTACTGAGAGTGGTTAATTTTTTGCTCGGGTTTTGTTTCACGGGTCATCTCCGAACCGAATAACCCTTCCCGTGACTTCTGTCCACGGGATGTCCGTTTGCAATTGTGTGACCAGCCATTGGATTACGTGCCGTGTACTGATGACGTACATCGTAGTAACGCTGTCGCTCCCCGAGCTCCTTCGGCCAGTGGAGAGCTCTGAGACCGACTGTCAGCGGAGTCTCGACACACAAGGGCGGCCGCGCGTTTGAGACACCGGATCGCCGGGATCCTTACACGTGTCCGCCGGTGTCGCCCCCGCTTCTCAAAGCGCCGACCGGGCCTCCTCCAAACTGGAAACATGTATCGCGGCCTTCCCCCCGCCTCCACCTCTGTCTGCGCACAAAGCGGCCGCGATCTCGTTTCTTGCCCTCTCGAGTAGCACCGGGCTCCACTCCCCATTGTGTCCAATCACAACAGTCGCACAGTGGAGCAAGCAGTCTGTGTGTTATGGGTGTGCTCGCGCCGCCGTGCTGCGAATGTAGCTTTCTGCGCGCTGCGGTCCAGGGGCAATTACGGATCAGTACGCCGGCACAACACAGGCCCGCTGCTGCGCGGGCGGAAATTGCGCCTTCGTCAGACGGCGGAAGCTCTGGGGCCGGTGATCTTATCTCCAGCACAGCCAGTGTGTGTGTGTCTGCGCGTCTCCCTCTGTCCATTAGGCACACTGTGTCCGTGCTCACTGCCTAATAATTTTGTCACAGGGGGTCCCTTCCGCCTAACAGATGCGGTTTTCCGTTCAATTGATTTCCCCACTTGTGGAATTGGTGAAAGCTTCTACGTCCCTAGTTGTGCCTTGTCCTCAGAAGAGACTGAATGTTATTACAGGTCACTGTGATGCTATAAAAGACTGGAAACATCTGTGCTGTGAGTTCCTGTTCCGTGAACAAGACCAAAAGACCAAAGATATTGAATACATTCATCTTCAAGAACATTCAGTAAAATTTTTAGAGCGGTTTTGCTTATCACCTAACTTGCAAGCTTTATTGAATCACGATATCTTCTAAATAATAGATGCAACATGTGATATAATTCTGTTGGACTCTCCACTCTTCATGTCTATAGATATCTATGGTGACCACCCGATCTATTGCTAATCATTACTTTAGAAAAAAAAAACTTCTAAAAGATAAGTTAAAATTTTACGTAATTAAGTTGGTTCTGACGTAACGTTACATACACTTTCGGTCCCTGCAAACGTCTGTTTGAAATGATCCATCCATTTCCATATAGATATTTTCCACTTGTACTTACTTTATCAAATTTGTTTGTATGGTTGAAGATTTCGTACTTAGTTTTTCTTTTAGAAATTATTCCCTACTTTGCTAATATGGACTGAAAGTCTGCACAACCTTTTGTTCACGGTCACGTAATAGTTTTTGTTGGAGGTAGCTCCGATGAGCAATCTCAACAGTGAGAAATCGTCATATTAATATTTACTGCATACGAACAGGCTTCGATGAATGCAGTGGTACTGACAGACCCCCATACCGGATATAGAGGGCCATGTGGTTCAAATGGCTCTGAGCACTATGCAACTTCTGAGGTCATCAGTCTCCTAGAACTTAGAACTAATTAAACCTAACTAACCTAAGGACATCACACACATCTATGCCCGAGGCAGGATTCGAACCTGCGACCGTGGCGGTCACGCGGTTCCAGACTGAAGCGCCTAGAACCGCACTGCCACACCGGCCGCCAGAGGGCCATGTGGCCAGCACACCAATGCCCCTGCCATTGTCGGTTTTCTTGATCTCAAACCGCTACTTCTCAATTAAGCAGCTCCTCAGTTATCATCAGAGGAGTTGAGTGCTCCCTACTCTCCAACAGCGCACTGCAGACTCGGACGGTCACCTATCCATGTACTAGCCACTCCCGACGGAGCAGAGCTTCGGTGATGTGACGGCAACCGGTGTATCCACTGTGGCAAAACCTTTTGAAGTAGTTGAAGTATCTGAATTGAAGCACTAGATCCAAAAACTTCGCTTCTGATAAACGATTGAGATAGTATATGACATTATATTACAAAATCGATCCAAATTTGTAAAGGACTTGGCAGTATGAGCCCGCTTATCACCACGACTTTAACCCACTATGGCGTAGATGCAGCACTGGTTCTGTTGGGAAGGGTGTCACAAAGCCATTGTATCCTCTTCTGGGGTTAGCTCGCCCCCAGCTGTTGTTAACTGGTCCTTGATATCCTGAATACGGCACTGTGGCGGAGTTGACGTCTCTGCTGGTCCCAAAATGTACTATCGGCGGTAGATCTGTGGTTTGTGGCGACGAGAGTATATCAGAATCATGTAGACAGTTCATAGGGACACGTGCCATGTGCAGACACGCATTGTTCTGTTGAAAAACGCCACTGCCAGACTGTGGCAGGGGAGTTAATATATGAGGAAGTAGGATGTCTGTGACGTGCTGTTGTGCCGTCAAGAGTTCCCTCAACCACTACCAGCTGTGATATGAGACCATAACCAAAGGCTCCCCAAACCGTGACCCCAGAACTACCACCGCTGAGTCTCTCCAACACACTGGAAGAATGGACCTCTCGCTAGGTCGCCGCCATATACGCTGTGGATTGTGGGTGGTCGTACAAGGTAGTGCAGAACCGCATTTCATCATTGAACACAATGCGACGTAATCCATGAGCAGTCCATGCACCTGGTAATTGAAATACAACCGCTTTTGTTCTGGTGTTAAGGGCGGCCCGTGCATAGGACGGCAATTCTCTTGAATGGCTGCCGTTAGTCTGCGACCAATGTCATAGGAGGACGGAGAATGTTGCAGACAATGTGGAGAGATTATGGTGTGCTTGGTGCCTGATCCGGCGAACCTCCTTTGGGGTGGTCAGAGGCGGTCGACTGGAACCCTGGACGAGTATGCCTGACCTCACTCTCCCATGCAGTTCAACATCGGTCAGCTGGCACATTCGAATGCCTCACATATCTGGATATCCTGCGATTCAAGTAAGTAGGCAGCTGGAGACACATAATGCGACCCCTTTCAAATTCTTTCAGGTGGTTATAACTATGTCTAACACAACCACGCTGCTTCTCCGCGTCATACTCAATGATGTCACAACATTAGACATTGTTCGTGCTTCCTGTATACCCCACCAGGCTAGGTGGCATCACTAAACACGAAACCCAAAAACTGCATTCTGATGGCCATTCCACCAGTCACAGACTTGAACCTTTAGTCATTTATATATCAACCAATGGTGTGTACATCTACGAAGTTACCTTGAAATATGACCATGTCTTCTATATGCTAAAATTTTTTGTCAGGCAGTGTAATTTTTCTGAAAAACAAATTTTATTTATTAACTGATTGAAAAATCGATGAAGATACATTGTTGACTGTCCTAACACTACATCTACATCTACATGGATACTCTACAAATCACATTTAAGTGCCTGGCAGAGGGTTCATCGAACCACCTTCACAATTCTCTACTATTCCAATCTCGTATAGCGATTGGAATGAATGAACACCTACATCTTTCCGAACGGGCTCTGATTTCCCTTATTTTATCGTGTTGATCGTTCCTCCCTATGTAGTCGGTGTCAACAAAATATTTTCGCATTGGGAGGAGAAAGTTGGTGATTGGAATTTCGTGAGAAGATTCCGTCGCAACGAAAAAGCCTTTCTTTTAATTACTGCCAGCCCAAATCCTGTATCATTTCTGTGACACACTCTCCCATATTTCGCGATAGTAGAAAACGTGCTGCCTTTCTTTGAATTTTTTCGATGTACTCCGTCAGTCCTATCTGGTGAGGATCCCACACCGCGCAGCAGTATTCTAAAAGAGGACGGAAAAGCGTAGTGGAGGCAGTCTCCTTAGTAGGTCTGTTACATTTTCTAAGTGTCTAAGTTTCCCATGAACCATGGACCCTGCCGTTGGTGGGGAGGCTTGCGTGCCTCAGCGATACAGATAGCCGTACCGTAGGTACAACCACAACGGAGGGGTATCTGTTGAAAGGCCAGACAAACTTGTGGTTCCTGAAGAGGGGCAGCAGCCTTTTCAGTAGTTGCAAGGGCAACAGTCTGGATGATTGACTGATCTGGCCTTGTAACACTAACCAAAACGGCCTTGCAGTGCTGGTACTGCGAACGGCTGAAAGCAAGGGGAAACTACGGCCGTAATTTTTCCCGAGGGCATGCAGCTTTACTGTATGATTAAATGATAATGGCGTCCTCTTGGGTAAAATATTCCGGAGGTAAAATAGTCCCTCATTCGGATCTCCGGGCGGGGACTACTCAAGAGGACGACGTTATCAGGAGAAAGAAAACTGGCGTTCTACGGATCGGAGCGTGGAATGTCAGATCACTTAATCGGGCAGGTAGGTTAGAAAATTTGAAAAGGAAATGGATAGGTTAAAGTTAGATATAGTGGGAATTAGTGAAGTTCGGTGGCAGGAGGAACAAGACTTCTGGTCAGGTGACTACAGGGTTATAAACACAAAATCAAATAGGGGTAGTGCAGGAATAGGTTTAATAATGAATAGGAAAATAGGAATGCGGGTAAGCTACTACAAACAGCATAGTGAACGCATTATTGTGGCCAAGATAGATACGAAGCCCACACCTACTACAGTAGTACAAGTTTATATACCAACTAGCTCTGCAGATGAGGAAGAAATTGAAGAAATGTATGATGAAATAAAAGAAATTATTCAGATAGTGAAGGGAGACGAAAATTTAATAGTCATGGGTGACTGAAATTCGAGTGTAGGAAAAGGGAGAGAAGGAAACGTAGTAGGTGAATATGGATTGGGTCTAAGAAATGAAAGAGGAAGCCGCCTCGTAGAATTTTGCACAGAGCACAACTTAATCATAGCTAACACTTGGTTTAAGAATCATGAAAGAAAGTTGTATACATGGAAGAACCCTGGAGATACTAAAAGGTAACAGATAGATTATATAATGGTAAGACAGAGATTTAGGAACCAGGTTTTAAATGGTAAGACATTTCCAGGGGCAGATGTGGACTCTGACCACAATGTATTGGTTATGACCTGTAGATTACAACTGAAGAAACTTCAAAAAGGTGGAAATTTAAGGAGATGGGATCTGGATAAACTGAAAGAACCAGAGGTTGTACAGAGTTTCAGGGAGAGCATAAGGGAACAATTGACAGGAATAGGGGAAAGAAATGTGGTGTCACTGCCAGACACCACACTTGCTAGGTGGTAGCTTAAATCGGCCGCGGTCCATTAGTACATTTCGGACCCGCGTGTCGCCACTGTGTGATCGCAGACCGAGCGCCACCACACGGCAGGTCTCGAGAGACGTACGAGAACTCGCCCCAGTTGTACGACGACGTTGCTGGCGACTATACGGACGAAGCCATTTCTCTCATTTGCCGAGAGACAGTTAGAATAGCCTTCAGCTAAGTTAATGGCTACGACTTAGCAAGGCGCCATTAGCCTTAACTAGCTTGTATATAAAGAGTCACTTGTATCGCCACAATCTCCAGATATCTCATCAAGAACGATGTATACAAGGATGTATTAAAAGTTAAGTATATTCCAAAGATACGTATTTTCTTTATCACATTCATTAAGTCTCCTGTTTCAGACCTCACTCCATCCTTCGTGAGTTAGAGCGTGCATCTTGGCCGCCTCTTTCAATTAGTGTGCGTAGTGTTGGCAAGTCTGCCGACACTACAAGAAATACAGTAGAAGAAGAATGGGTAGCTTTGAGGGATGTAGTAGTGAAGACAGCAGAGGATCTAGTAGGTAAAAAGACGAGGGCTAGTAGAAATCCTTGGGTAACAGAAGAAATATTGAATTTCATTGATGAAAGGAGAAAATATAAAAATGCAGTAAATGAAGCAGGCAAAAAGGAATACAAACGTCTCAAAAATGAGATCGACAGGAAGTGCAAAATGGCTAAGCAGGGATGGCTAGAGCACAAATGTAAGGATGTAGAGGCTTATCTCACTAGGGGAGAGATAGATACTGCCTACAGGAAAATTAAAGAGACCTTTGGAGATAAGAGAACCACTTGTATGAACATAAATAGCTCAGATGGAAACCCAGTTTTATGCAAAGAAGGGAAGGCAGAAAGGTGGAAGGAGTATATAGAGGGTCTATACAAGGGCGATGTACTTGAGGACAATATTATGGAAATGGAAGAGGAGGTAGATGAAGACGAAATGGGAGATACGATACTGCGTGAAGAGTTTGACAGGGCACTGAAAGACCTGAGTCGAAACAAGGCCCCCGGAGTAGACAACATTCCATTGGAACTACTGACGGCCTTGGGAGAGCCAGTCCTGACAAAACTCTACCATCTGGTGAGCAAGATGTATGAAACAGGCGAAATACCCTCAGACTTCAAGAAGAATATAATAATTCCAATCCCAAAGAAAGCAGGTGTTGACAGATGTGAAAATTACCGAACAATCAGTTTAATAAGCCACAGCTGCAAAATACTAACACGAATTCTTTACGGACGAATGGAAAAACTAGTAGAAGCCGACCTCGGGGAAGATCAGTTTGGATTCCGTAGAAATACTGGAACACGTGAGGCAATACTGACCTTACGACTTACCTTAGAAGAAAGATTAAGGAAAGGCAAACCTACGTTTCTAGCATTTGTAGTCTTAGAGAAAGCTTTTGACAATGTTGACTGGAATACTCTCTTTCAAATTCTGAAGGTGGCAGGGGTAAAATACAGGGAGCGAAAGGCTATTTACAATTTGTACAGAAACCGGATGGCAGTTATAAGAGTTGAGGGACATGAAAGGGAAGCAGTGGTTGGGAGGGGAGTGAGACAGGGTTGTAGCCTCTCCCCGATGTTATTCAATCTGTACATTGAGCAAGCAGTAAAGGAAACAAAAGAAAAATTCGGAGTAGCTATTAAAATCCATGGAGAAGAAATAAACACTTTGAGGTTCGCCGATGACATTGAAATTCTGTCAGGGACAGCAAAGGACTTGGAATAGCAGTTGAACGGAATGGACAGGGTCTTGAAATGGGGAGATAAGATGAACATCAACAAAAGCTAAACGAGGATAATGGAATGTAGTCGAATTAAGTCAGGTGATGCTGAGGGAATTAGATTAGGAAATGAGACACTTAAAGTAGTAAAGGAGCTTTGCTATTTGGGGAGCAAAGTAACTGATCATGGTCGAAGTAGAGAGGATATCAAATGTAGACTGGCAATGGCAAGGAAAGCGTTTCTGAAGAAGAGAAACATCGAGTATAGATTTAAGTGTCAGGAAGTCGTTTCTGAAAGTATTTGTATGGAGTGTAGCCATGTATGGAAGTGAAACATGGACGGTAACTAGTTTGGACAAGAAGAGAATAGAAGCCTTCGAAATGTGGTGCTACAGAAGAATGCTGAAGATTAGATGGGTAGATCACATAACTAATGAGGAAGTATTGAATAGGATTGGTGAGAAGAGAAGTATGTGGCACAACTTGACCAGAAGAAGGGATCGGTTGGTAGGACATGTTCTGAGACATCAAGGGATCACCAGTTTAGTATTGGAGGGCAGCGTGGAGGGTAAAAATCGTAGTGGGAGACCAAGAGATGAATACACTAAGCAGATTCAGAAGGATGTAGGTTGCAGTAGGTACTGGGAGATGAAGCAGCTTGCACAGGATAGAGTAGCATGGAGAGCTGCGTCAAACCAGTCTCAGAACTGAAGACCACAACAACAACAACCTGCCAATAAAACGCAGCCTTTGGTTAGCCTTCCCCACAACATTTTCTATGTGTTCCTTCCAGTTTAAGTTGTTCGTAATTGTAATACCTAGGTATTTCGTTGAATTTACTTTGCCTATACTAAATTAAATTTCAATTCTCTAATCCTCTGATCAAATGGACTCATGGGTTATACATCAAAATAAAATTATCTTTGGCTTTCATTTGGCATTTTTATAGTGGTTTTTGCTTTTAGTCCTTCTTGTCCACATGAAGCCTTGACGACAACTTTGCCTGCCCTCACGTTCCCATACAATCTAGCATCAGGCCATTGTCATACTCAAATCTGCATAAATGGAAGTTCAGAAACTAAGCTTCCGATGTACCTGAAGACGAAAGTCTGTTATTAGTTTCGATGTGTTACAGCAAGAAGTGAATTTTTATTGGAGATACTATTCGAAAACGGAGGGGCATCTCAGGGAAAACGGGAGAGATGCATTTTGGAGATTACTAGCTGAGAGACAGGAAGACAAACAAATTAATCGGTGAACACGCAAGATGTAATTATGGTTGGTCACAACGGACGTGCTTGGGACATTTAGCAGGTGGACTGATGATAGATGGACCAAGGAAGTTCTTTGCCGGTTTCGAAGAGAGGACAATACTTCGAAACAACGACCTAATGAAGTTGTGTAGATGATGTTAGTCATGTAAGTCAGCCTCCGTAGCTCAGTAGTGAGCATGTCTGGTTCCTATGCAGAGGACGCGGATTCGATTCCCAGTACTGTTAGGGAATGGGGTTCACTCAGCTTCGTGATGCAACTGAGAAGCTACTTGAGTGAGAAGTAGGCCGCTGAGTTCTTGTAAGCCGACAACGATCGAGAGAGCTGTGTGTGCTGACTCCATGCCTCTCCAAAGGCTATTCAGTAACGCCGTTGGCAGAGAATGACAAGGCAGTCGGTTGATCCCGATTAGCCTCATCAGGGCCAGAAATCACAGCTTTGGTTTGCAATTTAAACACAATTGTATACAGCTGACGTTTGTCGCATATGGAAATCTTAGGATAGGATTTTGTCATGCAGTGGACGTCAAACACCTGACGACGAAAAATATTATACTGGATGGACAAAATGAAACTGGCCTGGGAAATATCTCATTTACCTTCAAATAGACAATCCAGCTTATATCTTACACACCCAGGGTGGATTCTGTAAGTTGGGTTGCCTATCTTATGGTGCAAGAAATATTTTCTTGGTCACCTTTAATCGCCCACTCAGTATATTTATGTCAGGCCGCCCGGTTGGCCGTGCGGTCTAACGCACAGCTTTCAGGGCGGGAAGGAGCGCCTGGTCCCCGGCACGAATCCGCCCGGCGGATTTGTGTCGTCGCGCGGGATTAGCTGAGCGGTCTAAGGCGCTGCAGTCATGGACTGTGCGGCTGATCCCGGTGGAGGTCCGAGTCCTCCCTCGGGCATGGGTGTGTGTGTGGTTACATAGTGTGTAAGCTTAGGGACGGATGACCTTAGCAGTTAAGTCCCATAAGATTTCACACACATTTGTACATTTTTTTTGGATTTGTGTCGAGGTCCGGTGAACCGGACAGTCGCTGGTTTTTAGGCGGTTTTCCGTCTGCCTCGGAGAATGCGGGCTGGTTCCCCTTATTCCGTCTCACTTACACTATGTCGGCGATTGGTGCGCAAACAAGTTATCCACGTACGCGTACACCACCATTACTCTACCATGCAAACATAGGCGTCACACTCGTCTGGAGTGAGACGTTCTCTAGGGGTCCACCGGGGGCCAAACCGCACAATAACCCTGGGTTCGGTGTGGGGCGGCGGAGGGGTGAAGTGGACTGCGGTAGTCGTCGTAGGGTTGTGGACGACTGCGGCTGCGGCTGCGGCGGGGACGGAGCCTCTCCGTCGTTTCTAGGTCCCCCGTTAACATACAATACAATACAATATTTATGTCCCAATATAAAATAATTCTTATCACTAACGCGAATTAGAATAATACTGACGTTCCTCGGCAGTGCATGCAACCATGGCTGGAGTACTGAGACAGTCTCCCAAGTTCGCCGCCAAACACAAGCGCGGCCCAATCAGCAATCTCTGCGCCGCCGCCAATGAGATGGACTCTGCGTTGTGCTATGCGGCGGTCACAGGCAACAACAGGAGGTCATTTTCGGCGTTGGTGTACGACAGTTCTAGTACGGTGTTCCAGGGTTGCAGTTTGTACCTACAGTTCGTAGTGGTGATCAGCCTGCTAGACTTAGTCTACAACTGAAGTCGCCTATAGCCTTCACATTGGGATAAGCGTTTACTACAGTGATTCACAATGTGGCTACCAGTACGGACAAAGTGTCGTTGAGATTCTATTGAATAACTCACACCTTGGCAGGCCACTGCTTAGCTGTATCTGTCTGCAAGCACGTCCAGCGAGTTGCTGTACAACTTAAGCATCACAACGCAGTAAAGTGACTACTTGTGTGTCACTAAGTTGTTTGCACCGTCACAGTTCCTCTGTTCATCTCGGAGCATCTAAACATAATACGACGTTTGTGAGCCGTTCTACGCAGACGACCCGTACACATCAAATTCCTGCTATTCTGGTTGTTTAGACGTATTTTTATTTTGATTTGGGAGTGAGGTATCAACGCAGTGGTTATATCTTTAACACTTTCTGAAAGAGCTCACTTATCAGGTCAAGTAGTAGGTGTGGTGTTCGGCAATAATAATGTACGAGTATTAATGAGAGTCTTGTAAGCTCTCTCTTAAAAATCATAGAGGTGTAATTTCCTAGTAAGTCAAGAACTGGATAATTTCTTTCCTTAAAAACGACATGTAATGACAATGATAATAACGTGTCAGAAATTTGAACTAACGCTATAGGCTACCAACAGTCGTCCTCCTCGCCCACGACATGCGAAAAGACCTGGAAGAGCCAGGTTACCTCCTACATACAACGTCCCACAGTTTTTGGAATACAGATACAAATAAAAGGGGAACACGTGACAGTGGATGTAGAAAAAAAAAGTGAAACTTCATGGAAATTTAAGAACTGGGGATACTACATTGATGAGCCAAAACATGATGATCACTAACTGCACTGAGACTGAATGGACTTGATGGCGTTGCAAAAATGGTTCAAATGGCTCTAAGCACTATGGTACTTAACATCTGAGGTCATCAGTCCCCTAGACCTAGAACTACTTAAACCTAACTAACATAAGTACATGGCGTTGCAGGCACGTCACATGGAAAAGAAAGAATACAGGATGTTGCGTGTATAAGTACAGGAACTGCGATAACTCCTACGTAATATATACTTATTTCATTGTGATAGTTGTACTTTCTCTAACAGTCTCCCGGCAAATACATCAGACAATCCACTACCTGATGTTTTCTGCATGGTCGTAACTGCAACATGTAGCGAACTATGCCATTGTATGCTGTCCGTTTGGCACCTACGCGTCCGCACTTCACTATCTGAACTACTGTCCCGCGGAAAATAAAGATTAATCTCTTGCTTGTGCCATGCGTACTTGGCTGTAATAACCAACCTAAAAGCGTACCACCTGTAATAGCTATAATTATTTGTCTGTAAATGGGGAAAGTACTGATCTAATATTGTTCAGTACACTGTTTTCCGTTATCAACAGAAATATCTGCACTTCTGTCCCCAACACCCTGAATAAGCGGAGCACAGACGAATGGGGAATCATTCTAGAGACAATACAAGCACATCGGGAAATCTGCCGACATAAGCGTCTCTGATAAAGGGTAGATTGTTCCTGCCTGGCGGCTGGGAACGAGCATCTGGGAAGGTAATTAGCTGTAGGCGTGCCACAGTCGTGAGCAACTGTGGCAAGTGGTTGAAGGGCAGTAAAATCACAGGTAGGTTACAAGATATTGGCGTCCATGCCTCATCACGTGGAGGTCGGAGACTTGACCACCATGTAGAACAGGATAGGAGGCGATCTGTGGCAGAGGTGACGGCAGAATAAAATGCTGGTTTAGGCACAAGTGTTTCGGATTGCAGAGCACAACGTTCAGCTCGAGTTGTTGAACATGGCCGGCCGGGGTGGCTGAGCGGTTCTAGGCGCTACAGTTTGGAACCGCGCGACCGCTACGGTCGCAGGTTCAAATCCTGCCTGGGGCATGGATGTGCGTGATGTCCTTAGGTTAGTTAGGTTTAAGTAGTTGTAAGTTATAGGGGACTGATGACCTCAGAAGTTAAGTCCCATAGTGCTCAGAGCTATTTGAACCATTTGTTGAACATGGAGCCCCGCGGCAGACGAGCAAAACATGTTACCATGGTGACTCAACGAGATCATCAATTACGACTGCAGTAGACTCGACATTTTCGAGACTGGATCTGGGATCAATGGAAACGTGTCGCCTGGTCGGATGAACCACATTTATTTTTACACCAGGGGGATGGCCTTGTCTGCTTTGTCCAGATATGCAGTCATCCAGGCGAATGGCTGCCAGAAACAAGCACTGTACCACCGCTGCTGGATGGTAGCGCAGTGTTGATTAGGGTGTCGTTCAGGGCTCCCATGCGACCAACAGTACTAATCGAAGGAAAGGAAATGTTTGTGAAATCTTATCGGACTTAAGGTCATCAGTCCCTAAGCTTACACACTACTTAATCTAAATTATCCTAAGGACAAAGACACACAACCATGCCCGAGGGAGGCCTCGAATCTCCGCCAACCACACAGTCCATGACTGCAGCGCCTAAGACTTCTCGGCCAATGCAGCGCGGCTAATCGAAGGCATCATGACAACTGTGGACTACATGAGCAATGACCACCTGCATTCACGTCATGCTTGACGTCTTCCCCGAAGGCAACGGCTTGCTTTAACAGAATAACTGTCCGTTACACAAGGCCAGAATCCTATAGAATACATCCGGGACGTTATCGCGCACACTCTCTTCTCCCAAAAATCACCGGCCCATAGTGTACGGGTACTGCGTGATCTATGTAGATATCTGGAGCCATGTACCTCTGGAAACCTAACAAAAATTTGTCGAATCCGTGACACTCTGAATCGCTGCTCCATTTCGTTCCAAATATGAAGGCATTGGAGAGATGATCATATTGAAGGGAATAATCTTTATCAGTTTTAGCACCACACTGACATTGATATTATTAATTAAGGAAAACCATTTCCGCTGTATTACTACACATCCACTGGGTTACGACCAGCATCGTTCGTCGAACATCTTCAAGTTACTGAGTTGTGCTGAAGTCATGACACAAACAGTCTGTGTGTCCTATGTAACGTTAAAGACCACTTAACAAAAAATATTTGGCCGACAGCCTTGCGCATGTATGGCGAGCAGACACGGCATGCCGAGTACAGCAAACTGCACAGACAGGACCCAAGCCCTGCCCACACAACCCAGTCATGAGTGCTTTTGGATTTAGTCTTTAACATCACATTTGAAAACCAGTCCTTCTGTGTCATGAGTTTAGCACAATTCGTCAATCTGAAGATGTTCAATGAACGAAACCGGTTGTAACACAATAAATGCGTCATAACAGAACTGAGTTGGTTTTTGTTAATCATTAGGTTAACATATTGAAAGGTTCAAGTGGAGAAGTTCCAGGAAAATGTTGAACATAATTAAAATGATATGTACAGGAAGAAGAGAAAGAAGAAAAATGTTAGTAAACTAGATGAACGTGAAGATCACAATTTGAGATAATTAATCAAAATGTTCAAGAGTCGTTTTGTGTCTGCAGAATAGCTACAGCAGGAGCAAATACTACTGTAAAGCTGTGTTCACAGATGAGAGTTCAAGGTATAAACGTTAACAAACACATGTACACTGTTTTAGTGAAATTCAAATTTTAGACAAAACAAAATAAGAAAAACTTGATAGTAAAGACTCATGTGAAAGTGATAATTTTAAAATTCAATTGCAGTTTAGAATATATTTAAATTTAAATACACCCCTAAGTTTCATGCCGACTGCACAAGTCCCAGAAATTGTAGATTGTAGAATTGTGGATTATCACAGGGACTTTGCATTTTTCAAACAGTCCTATATCTATCTATTTATTTACATAGTTTACTCCCACATTGGAGCACTAAAACAAAAACATAATACAACAGAGTCTACAATGATTAAGTTTAGGTCTTAGCGGTCAGTAATTTCATCGTTTCCCAAAACTTCTTCATTCACTGTGATCTGGCTGCTCGTTCTTCTGCAGATATGACATACTTCTTGCGTTCTGATGGTTTGAATGTCAGCCGTGTGTATTTGTTCTTCAGAAGCAGTTTCTCTTCTCTGTGTTGAATTTGATGTGTGATGAAGTTCAGTTCATCCAGATCACTTTGTACTTCTTTGAACCAGATGTTTATGGTTTTACTGTTCCAGAAGTAATCAAAAAGTTGCTTCAGGATTCTAGTATTTGGTAGGCGAGATATGTGGCCGAAAAATGCAATCCTTCTTTTCCGCATTGTATGAATAATGGATTCACTTTCTTTATACACTACTGAACTGAGCAAAAGTCTCCACTGCCCATTAACTTGGTGTTTCTTACTGATAATTGTTCGTAGTATTCTTCTATCAACTTTCTGCAATTTGTCAGTTGTTGCTTGAGTATTTAGTCTGAGTAGTGTTTCACTTGCATATGTTGCTTCCGGTTTAACGACGGAGGAGTAATGTCGAAATTTAGCATTCATTAAGAGAGATCGTTTTTTGTAGATTGGCCACGTGGTTCTCTGCGCTCGCTGAAGTTTTAATGTTCTACTATCTATTGATGCTCTTTCATAAACATTCCAGGTAATAATCTCACTAAGATATTTAAACTTTTTTACTACTTTAATTTTTTGATCATTATGGAGTATGATATGGGATGTGTCAACTGGGAAGCTGGGGCATCATTTCTGTTTTCTCAAACGAAATTTGCAATCCCACCTTTGCCGCTAATCGTTCTAGTTGTTCTATCTGAAACTTTGCTTCACCAATATTGTTTACTAACAGCGCCAAATCATCTGCAAATGCAAGGCAGTTAAGTTGAATCGTTCTTCCAGTCTTAACAGATGGTGGGAATATCTTGTTCCATTCACGCATGATTTTCTCCAGCACACAATTGAACAATAATGGAGACAATCCATCACCTTGTCGAAGGCCAGTATGAATCTCAAAACGTTCAGAGAATTCATTTCTGAACCTTACTCTAGCTTTAGTATTTCGAAGGGTGACTGCAACGAGATTGACAAGTTTCCGATGTAAACCAAATTCTTTAAGAATTGACAGTAGAGATTCACGATGGGTACTATCGTAGGCTTTTTTAAAAGCGACAAACGTGATCACTAGTTTCTTGTCCCTGACCCTTTGATGTTTCATTATCCATTTGAGACTAGCCTCCTTGATATTCGCCTAGTTCACTATCAAGCTGTTCATGAATTCTGCAATACAGAACCTTTGAAAAAAATTTATAAGTAATATCCAGGAGGGATATACCCCTATAATTAATTGGATCCAATCTGTCTCCTTTTTTGTGTAGTGGTTGGATTATTGCAACATTCCATTCCTCTGGTTACTTCTCAGTATTCCAAATGTCAGTAAGATGTTTGTGTAAGCTCAGAATAATTTGTACATTTGCATATTTCCAAAGTTCTGCCACTAGTTGGTTCTCACCTGCTGCTTTATAATTCCGAAGAGAGTTAATAGCTGCTTGTACTTCATCTGGCTGTGGTAGTATAACTTTTTCTAAATGCGTTCTGTTTCTTGGATAGGGGTTAAATTCCAAATGATGTTCAGGTTCCGCGCTATTTAGTAACTGTTTGAAATATTTAGCCAATATCATTGAATTGTCATAATTTTTATGTGCTACCTTCCCGTTTGTATCATTCATCATAAGAGTAGGTGGAGTGTATTTCGACTGGTGCTGTTTGAATGTCTGACAGTAATCTCTTGTTCTGCGGCGATTGAAAGCATCCTCAACAGATTTTAGCGAGTCCTTATGAAATTGCCTTTTGACTCTTCTAATTTCTTTGGCGGTTGATCGTCTCGCATTTATTAATTCCTCCCTGGAGCTTTCAGTTCTCGTTTGTTGGTCATTTAACCAGGCCTTATGTCTACGTTGAATTGCTACATCGCATTCCTCATTCCACCAAGCATGTTTTTTACGTTTCCGTACAGGAGCTACTTCTTCAGCCAAGGCTTTTAATCGATTGACAGTGGCTTCTAAATTGTCACTTAAAGGTATTCTTGATCTCTCGTAATATATCTGATTATTAATAATATAACTACGGTCATATGTTCTCTTTGTATCTAACTTTTGAGGTTTGTTTTTTCTTTTAGGTGTCACATTGATTTTAATTTTTGAAATGTAATGGTCTGAATCAACATCGACGCCACACAACACTTTAACATTATAAATTTCCTTATGGAATTTCTGATCCATGGCCACATGATCTATCTGGAACTCTCCTAGCTTGATGTTAGGACATATCCATGTCATTAACTTATGTGGTCTTCTCTTAAACCTGGTTGTCTTCAAAACCAATCCATTTGTAGTACAAAATTCAATTAACCGTTCCCCGTTCTTGGTTGTAAGTTTATGCGCTGGCCATCGCCCCACAACACCTCGAAATTTCAGCTCTCTTCCTATCTTCGCATTACAGTCTCGAAGCAGAATTTTAATGTTAGTTTCCGGTATGGTCCTTACTAGCTGATCAAGTTCATCCCAGAATTTTTCCGTTCCATCCTTGTCAGTTCTATTTTTAACATTAGTTGGAGCATGAATATTTATCAGTGTGTATCTTTTGTTTTCCACCTTAACTATTAACAATGCCATTCTTGAGGAATTGGATGAAAAATCCTCAATGGAATCCAATATTCTATTGTGTACCAAGAAACCCACACCGAATTGGGGAAGATTTTCTATTACCTGTTTTCCTGGTGGTCCCTTATAAAGTCGATATCCTCCTGATTCGATCGTGTCCTGGTCAGTATAGCGTAACTCTTGAAGGGCTGCGATAACTATGTTCTGTTGATCTAAGACATCTGTTAAATGTTTCAATTTACCAACTTTCCTTAAAGAATTAATATTTACTGTTGCAAAATACAAAAATCTTCCTGGTTTGTTAAATTTTAAAGCCTTCTTATGTGTAATATGTTGCATGTTTGCTTGTTCATTCAGTGCATCACTAGGCGCTCAGACTCGCCTTTGTCCACTATGTGACAACCCACCGTATCCGAATGGTGTCTTCGCCTGGATAATCTTATCGTGACTGCCCACACCGGTGGATTCTTTCAATAGAAGACTCCTCATATTTGTTTGATTATCTGATCAACGATCAAATGTCTGACCAAGGTCAGGGTTTAACTCTCTAGTTCTAATGAACTTTCTCATCTGTAGTTCTTTAAATCCATCACTATACCTGCGTTATCAAACTGTTATATCTGATCACAAACGACACCAGAAATAGGAATTACTTCAACCAAAGAATGTATCCTTGGTTTCCGTGTGACATGACCATCAAGAAAAATTTATATAAGTGGGCCTCCGACGAGGAAATGTGTAAGTTTGAATCTCCTTCGAAATAACCACTGTTGCATTTGGGATGATCCACCCTGAAAAACTGATGCAAAATAGAGAGATAAACAGTCTGTAATTCCCAGCATTTTGATGATCTAAAGAAAAATAGAAGTCTGTCAGAATACTAGTTGTAACTAGTCTTTCCTTGGAACAGAAGAGCAGAAAAAATTTTTATTCTCTACGTAAGCAAACGGCTTTTGTAATACGTCTCCGTAGCCGAGATGTAACTGTGAATATTAATAACGACAAGACTGTCTTACAAAATTCGAATCTCCAAGAGGCTGTCTTAGTGAACTTTGCATTTGGATCTAAAGACCTCAGCAGTGAATTTTGTGAAAAAAAAGCCACTTCTTCGGTTGGATGTTGCTTTTAGCCATTATAATCAATTTTGACAGTTCACCGCAGTCGCATGCGGTTCAGGTATATGCCCCAGCATTCTGAAAATTTAGTTAGCAGTTTTTAATTTCTGCCTGCCAGTGAGAAAGAGAAATTCAGAGGTTGTTCATAAAAAAGATGACTTTCCTGTGGTGTGTTGCGCTCTACCAAAACTACAGGAGTACGAAAAATAACTGCACTGAACTTATGAGTGGCACTTCTTTGTATTTTCAGACGAATCCCGGTTCCGCATACAGCGTAAGAAAGGACGTATCCGTGCCAGATTGCACTATTCATCGTCATACTAACTCAACTCGTGCACTGATGGTATAGGGTTCTATTCATATAGCTAGTAAATGGACTGTGAACCGTGATTTATTTTCAAAAAATATTCTTAAGAATTTATTTTATTTACTAGCGATTCATCAAGAACATTAACACATTTAATCAAACTATGCAAGCATGGAAGTATTTGCCAGGGAGTAACTGATGAAATCATAACCAAATTCCTTTTAACAAATGGGAATTTTATTCACTTTAATAGTGCCTAAAAGTATTTTTTAAAAGAAACAGATTTAAAATTATAATCAGAAAGCACCCTCTAAATATCAAAGTTACAATTTATTCAGAAGCAGAAAGAATCAAGTTTTTACTGTATGAGCTTTCGGGGAGAGAACCTTGCCGCTCCCTTTTGACATGTCCGTAGTTACGACCGCTCACAACAGCCTTTGAAAGGCTACACTGGTGCAAATCTGCAACACACCAGATAACTTTAAACTAAGAGTTTTAACAATTTATACAAGCACACAAACTATGCACCCGCCGTAGGAGGGATGGAAATGGTACAAAACACTAACAATTAAAATATTAACCTTGGCACCGAAGGTGCAACTTGATTTTAACTTCTATGAAAAGTCTTACGGTGAAAGGGTGGCAAATTTATATACTAAAATAATCATTTAAATAAAAACCCATGAAATGCAATCTTATATAAAATTCTACAAGGCTGGCCAAACATTAGTTAAGATGCTCTACAGTACACAGATACCGCCTCTCAAGATCATAGGCAACAATATAAAAGTTTCCAAAGATCAAAACATATTTCAGGTATTAGGCCATTACACACCAAATCCGACAAACATGACAGAGGTAGCGACTAACGTACGGTAGATTGATAGGGAGATTACCGAACAACCCGAACCGCAGGTTGCTCTAACCCGCCCCTACTCCACAAGGAAAAAACGGACCACCCAATTTATAAAAACCACCTTCCCGCGGGTGGGCAAACGGAGAATGGTGGGACGACCCCAAAGGGAAACGGCTGGTGACCTCACCAAGAAAACGAGTAGAATTTAACAAGAGTAAATCAAACAACATATCACCAATTACTTAACTTCTAATACACTGGGATTTCTCGAGAAGACCTGGCGCAGCACCTCCAAATCGCTCTCCCGAACCGTCCGCTGCCAGCCGCTTCAACGGACGCAGGAAGGCGCGCCGATCTCCCGTTTCACGGCGTCGCAGCTCGCACCGTTCCGGCTGATGTGGGTTGACTCCCGTTGCTTTCGTGTCGACCGCGAAGTCTCTAGCCGTCGTTATACGCCGCGGCCCGCTAGACTCACGTGGCGACCTCACATGCGCCGACGCTCAAGACGGACGAGTCATCTTGTGTGACAGTGCGCGACCGACCAACCGATCGATCCAACCACCAATGACCATTGCCTGGGCCGGGCTCATCCAAGAATTGCGCCCGGTGGGTGCGCCAGCGCCCCGCGGGCGCAAGGCAGTGTAGTTCAGCGCCCCGTCCGCGAGCGTGTGTCGCTAGTGTCGCCATAGGAGCTGCGGAGAGAGACAGACCGCACAACACTGCGCTGCGCTGCGCTGGACTGTCCCGCAGTCAGATCCAACGTAAACAAAGTAACAGAGGAAGCGCACATCTGTAAAAGTAGTCTATGAGCGGTAAAACAAGCAAACCATTTACTGTTTAGGTAACAACTAGTGTTCGTGTGGCAGAATTACTACGCAAAGCTTTAGAAAACAATATCCAAAACAAGAATCGAAGAACATCTTACAAGGGAACCTCCCCATCGCACCCCCCTCAGATTTAGTTATAAATTGGTACAGTGGATAGGCCTTGAAAAACTGAACACAGATCAATCGAGAAAACAGAAGTTGCGTGGAACTATGAAAAAAATAAGCAAAATATAGAAACGGAGTAGTACATGTGCAAGATAGACAATATGAAGGACGATGTAAGACCAGGAGCGTCGTGGTCCCGTGGTTTGCGTGAGGAGCTGCGGAACGAGAGGTCCTGGGTTCAAGTCTCCCCTCGAGTGAAAAGTTTAATTTTCTATTTTCAGACAATTATTATCTGTCCGTCTTATGCGAGGTAACTGCGCCGTAGTATGGGGACATTGTATGAAAACGTTAAAAACATATGTTTTGACAGAGCATAGGGAAAACTGTGTGACTGTGAAACTGCTCCATTCATTTGTTGCAGTTTATGTGACAAACTCTTATGTTTTCATCACTTTTTTGGGAGTGATTATCACATCCACAAGGAAACCTAAAGCGGGCAAGGCAGAAGAATTTTTTTACCCATTCGCCAAGTGTACAAGTTAGTTGGGTCGACTACATATTCCTGTCATGTGACGCACATGCCGTCACCAGTGTCGTATAGAATATATCAGACGTGTTTTCCTGTGGAGGAATCGGTTGACCTATGACCTTGCGATCAAATGTTTTCGGTCCCCATTGGAGAGGCACGTCCTTTCGTCTACTAATCGCACGGTTTTGCGGTGCGGTCGCAAAACACAGACACTAAACTTATTACAGTGAACAGAGACGTCAATGAACGAACGGACAGATCATAACTTTGCGAAATTAAAGAAAGTAAATTTTTCACTCGAGAGAAGACTTGAACCAAGGACCTCTCGTTCTGCAGCTCCTCACGTTAACCACGGGACCACGGCGCTCCTGAGCTTACTTTATCATTGATGTTGCCTATCTTGCGCATTGACTACTCAGTTTGTATATTTTGCTTATTTTTTTCGTAGTTCCACACAACTTCTTCCTGTTTTCTCGATTGATCTGTGTTTAGTTTTTCAAGGCCTATCCACTGGGCCAACTTATAACTAAATCTGAGGGGGCTGCGATGGGGAGGTTCCCTTGTTACTTGTTTCCTGACCCACGGGTTCATTCTATTAGTACGGCACATGCACACTCGTCATTATGTACAATAGGTGTATTCTGAAAAACATATCAGTTTCTTAAATGAATTGGAGTCATAAATATTCCATTTTAGAAATAATTATATGTAAGGGATATAGTGTCTCATTCTTACTGTTAGCAGTTACAAGTAAATATATTTTTGTTATACTTTGGGTTATATCTTTTTGTATCCCTTTTCAGAGTTTAGAAATCGGATCTTTAGTTTGCTGTTTTGTACGTAATAATTTTAACCGACCAAGTTTGAATACTTATTAAAAAATAAAATTATGGTTATAAAGCTCTTTAATTCTTACAGTCAACATTGTTAAAGAAGACAATTACGTACGAAGCACGCGTACAGCGGCATGACGAGGCTCGGCGGGCGGTCCGCACGTCAGCTAAGCGCCACGGCTTGGCCACTGCGACAACACACGAATTCGCCCGGGGCGCTGGCCGCGGGCGATCGCGGGCGCTAGCGCCCCAGGCGCACAGTTTGGACGAGTCTGGCCTCAGCAAACTCGAGCAGACTGGCGGCCTAACGCGCTGACTCAGATGCAGGAACTAAGTCCCGACCGGGCGACCACTCGCTGAGTTCTCTTACTGGTGGAGTGGAAAGACTCTTATTTTGCAGGATTTTAAAGGGTGATCCGAATGACAGACGTACTAGCACTCCGAACGACAGACAGAGCGAACTAGAGGCAGACTAGAAAGCTGGGGACGAGAGACTGACCCAGACTGACCGACTGGCAAGTTTTTTTTTTTTCTTTATTGTGATTTTAGCACCTTACACAAGGCGGGCTGTCAGCAGAAGAGTACGCCGCTCTTCAGCCTTGAGTTTGACAATAAGTAATACATAGAGGGGGCGCAGAGAATACAATCAAAACGGCGGGCAAAACAATGTAGACACTAAAAAACAAAAAACATGGAACCGTTCACGCTGGACGAGAAAACATCACTGACACTAGTTGACACGGCGCACATAACATAGATGATGGCGACGGCACACGGGAACAGTGGCGGCGTGACGGCGAACAAACACTAAACACAAACGAAGTCACACACATGAGACACTGATGGCGGTGATCTCCGGCGCGCGAATGTTCACTGAGCGTGTGCGAGTCCGGGGACCTGCCAAGAAAGGAGGAGGAGGAAGGGGAGTGGGAGAGCGAGAGGGGAGAGCAGAGATGCCACGGGCAGGGGAGATAGGGGGAGGGAGGAAGGGGGACGGGAAGCCCAGGGGAAGAGGGGTGGAGGGAGGGGACGGGGGGAAAGGAAAGAGAAGGGAAGAGAAGGGAGGGAGGGTGCCTAAAGGAAAGGACACCGGAAGTGGGGGGGTGGGGCAGGGCCAAAGTTGATAGGAGGGGTAGATGGAGGGGAGGAGGACATCATCAGGGAGGGGGAGCTGGCGGAAGCCACCTTGGGAGAGGGTAAGCGGGGTGGAGAGATGGAGAACAGGTGGGACGTGGGAATACAGGCGCGGCAGCGGACGGGGGTGGGAGAGGATCGGGGAGACTAGTGGGTGAGGAGGATCGAGTTTACGTGAGGTGTGCAGAATCTGTATCCTTTCAAGGAAAAGGAGGAGGTGGGGGAAGGGGATGAGATCGTACAGGATCCGCGTGGGGGAGGGGAGACGGATGCGATAGGCGGAGGCGGAGAGCATGGCGTTCAAGGATTTGGAGGGATTTATAAAAGGTAGGGGGGCGGAGATCCAAGCCGGATGGGCGTAACAAAGGATAGGGCGGATGAGGGATTTATAGGTGTGGAGGATGGTGGAGGGGTCCAGACCCCACGTACGGCCGGAGAGGAGCTTGAGGAGACTGAGTCGGGAGCGTGCCTTGGCTTGGTTTGTCCGGAGGTGGGGAGTCCATGAGAGGCGACGGTCGAGGGTGACGCCAAGGTACTTAAGGGTGGGAGTGAGGGCGATAGGACGGCCATAGATGGTGATGTAGAAATCAAGGAGGCGGAAGGAAGGGGTGGTTTTGCCTACAATGATCGCCTGGGTTTTGGATGGATTGACCTTGAGCAACCACTGGTTGCACCAAGCGGTGAACCGGTCAAGATGGGATTGGAGAAGGTGTTGGGAGCGCTGTAGGGTGGAGGCAAGGGCAAGGAAGGCGGTGTCATCGGCAAAATGGAGAAGGTGGACGGGGGGTGACGGCGGCGGCATGTCCGCCGTGTACAAAATGTACAGAAGGGGGGAGATGACGGAGCCTTGGGGCACATCGGCGGAGGGGAAAAAGGTGTAGGAATCTGTGTTATGGATGGTGACGTAGGAAGGACGGCGGGAGAGAAAGGAGCCGATCAGACGGACGTAGTTAACGGGAAGGGTGAAGGTTTGGAGCTTGAAGAGGAGAACGGAATGCCATACGCGGTCAGAAGCACGTTCGAGGTCCAGGGAGAGGAAGATTGCGGAGCGACGGGAATTAAGCTGGTCGGAAAGGAGATGGGTGAGGTGAAGGAGAAGGTCGTCGGAAGAGAAGGACGGCCGAAAGCCACACTGCGTAACGGGAAGGAGGCGGTGCTGGCGGAGATGCTGGTGGATGCGTCGGGTGGGGATAGATTCCAGGACCTTGCTGAAGACCGAGGTAAGGCTGATGGGACGGTAGGAGGAGACGGCGGACGGCGGTTTGCCAGGTTTAAGGAACATGAGGTTCAAATGGTTCAAATGGCTCTGAGCACTATGGGACTTAACATCTTAGGTCATCAGTCCCCTAGAACTTAGAACTACTTAAACCTAACTAACCTAAGGACATCACACACATCCATGCCCGAGGCAGGATTCGAACCTGCGACCGTAGCAGTCCCGCGGTTCCGGACTGCAGCGCCTAGAACCGCACGGCCACCGCGGCCGGCGGAACATGAGGATACGGGAGGTTTTCCACTGGTCGGGGTAGTAACCGGTGGACAAGACTACATTGTAGAGCCTGGCCAGGGTGGAGAGGAAAGAGACAGGAGCTTCACGAAGGTGACGGTAGGTGACACGATCGTGACCAGGAGCGGTGTTGCGTTTGGTGCGGAGTGTAGCAATGAGATCCTGTGTAGTGATAGGGGCATTGAGTTCCGTGTGTGCAATGTTGGCTCAAATGGCTCTGAGCACTATGGAACTCAACTGCTGTGGTCATAAGTCCCCTAGAACTTAGAACTACTTAAACCTAACTAACCTAAGGACATCACACACATCCATGCCCGAGGCAGGATTCGAACCTGCGCCCGTAGTGGTCGTGCGGCTCCAGACTGTAGCGCCTTTAACCGCTCGGCCACTCCGGCCGGCAGTGTGTGTGCAATGTTGTCCAAGTACTGGAAACCAGGTGCGAGGGGAGGGACAGAGGTGTCAGTTCGATCGCGGATATCCGGGAAGAGGGAGTAATCGAACTGGGGATTATCGGGGATGGAAAATACATCGGAGAGGTAGGAGGCAAAGTGATTGGCCTTACTAAGGGTGTCAGGGAAGGGGTGATCATCATGGAGAAGGGGATAGGAGGGGGAGGGTTTAGTTCCGGTAAGGCGACGGAAGGCTGACCAGAACTTGGACGAGTTGATAGGTAGGGTAGCATTTAAACGGGTGCATGTCTGTCGCCAGTCCCAGCGTTTCTTAGCCGCGAGCAAATTACGAATGTGTCGCTGGAGTTGCCGGTGGCGTCGTAGTGTGTCCGGGTCACGCGTGCGGAGGAAGGCACGGTAGAGACGGCGGGATTCACGGAGGAGGAGGACGGTCTGTGGGAGTAAGGTAGGACGGTGGTGCTGGATGGCGACAGTTGGGACGTGGGCCTCCACGGCCTCAGACAAGGTCTGCTGGAGAAAGGAGGCGGCATGGGTGACATCGTCGGGGTGGTGGTGCTCAGAGCCATTTTAGAACCGCCTCCAGTCGTGTTCGGGCACTCGGCCAGTGCACATCGCGCGGTGACGGGCGGTCGCGCGGGCCAGTGTTTACGTCGCGAGCAGTGCTGAGGTGGAGAGCTGAGCAGCGAGTGCGAGCGCTGATAACGTTTCTTTCTGTATAATTAACAGAGCGAACAGCGTTCAGTGTGTTTTCGATCGCGCTGCCTTGCGACCGACGGCTTTTGACATTCATGAGTGGATCTTTGAGGATCTGAAATTGCCTGAAGATATAGTCGACACGTTCCAGTTGGACTTTGTGCAGTACTCGTTATTTATCAAATTTATTTCGAGTGACACTTACGAGAAATTCGTTGAGGAGCATGCTGGTGTGAGACCATTTCGTCATAATGATGGCAGTATTAGTAATGTCCAAATCGTGCCTTCGGGATACGGAGTGAGAACCGTCAGGGTATTTAATGTGCCACCTGAGTGCCCTAATGACCTGATTGCACGTTCTCTGTCGCTATACGGCGCTGTTCTGTCAGTTACAAATGAAAAATGGTCGAGTGCATATCGCTACCAAGTTAACAGCGGGGTGCGAAGTGCACGTGTAGACTTAAAAAAGCATATACCTTCGTATGTTACCATTGGCGGCTGTCGTGCACAGGTAACTTACATTGGACAACCCCCTACCTGTTCGATCTGCCATTCAACAGAACATCTGCGGATGAACTGTACACGTCGACGTCCATTTCAACTTGCACGGGAACGTCCTGCAGCCGGTAGTGAAAAGCTTGTTCCGCTAGTGAGTCAGGTAGTCGCGGGGACTGTACAACCACCCCGGCAGCCGGAACGTGTTAGCGAGTCGGAGATGCCAGTTCAGGTGGAATGAAGTGCCAAAGACATTCGCGGTAGGACGGACGTCGATTCGGCACCGTCATTCTCACCGGGGCAGTTACCGCTGGATAGCAACGATGCGCCAGCCACCTCTGCAACTAAGCCGTGTGAGATACAGGAGCGGGTGCAGATCAGTTTGCCTAACCACCCCTATCGGTAGAGACTGCAGCAGAAACGAAGAAAGGCCGCCGAAGGAGAAGCAAAGGGAATAGTAGCAAAGAGGAAAAGTCGCATGATTTGAGACCCGTACACATGTCAGAAAGTGGCAGCGAGACTGAACCTCAATCTTCTTGCTCCGTGCGCTGCGAGGACACCGCGAGGCAAGACCGCATCCGTGAACAAATCAAACACCTGAAGGCACTACTGAGCGCTGAGAGGGAACAGAGCACCGTAACGGCTAAGAGGAAGAGCGAACACAGTAGCGAGCAGCTGCAGCAGCGCTCCCGCAGGAACTCTGTGACGTCAGTCGCAGCCCCGCGTGGTGGCCAGGCGGACGCGACCACGTTGACAGACTCAGCCGGCGGTGGCGGGCAGGGCGGCGCGCGCACCGCGAAGCACCCCGACAGCAATGAGCCGTGGTGGCAGCAGAACGAGGAGATGCAGCAGTAGCTGCTCTCGTGCATGACCGTCGCGCTGCGACATTTCCACTCCCTGACCCGTTATTGGTTTTGACATTTCGTTTCGTACTCCAGACGTTCCCGACGAGTTTTTGTTCAAAGCCGTCGAGAAGGACGATCCAACACTCAGAGCTCATTGTCCTCTGAACCATCATGTGCGATAGCCAAACCTACAACGTTACCACACTTAACGTCAATAGAATTCAAAGTGCGGTGAAACTCCGTTCGCTAACTGATTTCTTGTATGGTACCAGCGTTGACATTGCCCTCCTACAGGAGGTAGTCACAGTCTTAGAAGTGCCCGGTTACGTTCTCATTGATAACATCAATCTCCAGGATACTGTAGGCACTGCCATACTTCTGCGCGACGGTATCCCATTTACGGATGTGCAGCAGCTGCCTAGTGGTCGTGGCATTTCTCTTCGAGTGAATGGTGTGTACTCCCCCTCAGGTAGCACTCATAAGAGAGATCGTTCAAAATTTTATAAAAACGAGGTTCCCATTCTTCTTAGCGCTTATCGTGCACATCTCATCCTCGGTGGTGGCTTCAATTGTGTGCTTAACGACAGAGACCAAACTCCTAATACGAACAGATGTATCGAACTTGAACATTTAATTCATGGCATGCGTCTTCACGATACATGGCAACAACTGCACGGTGAACGGGTAGCGTACACCTTCGTAACCAGTCATTCTGCCAGTCGGCTGGATAGGATCTATGTGTCCGATGCCCTCCAGCGACACACTGTGAACTGTGACATAGCTCCTGTCAACATCTTCGACCATTGTGCGTATCAGTGTTACCTTAACCTACAACGCCAGCACATATACTTCGGGAAAGGCTACTGGAAATTGAATGTCAGCCTTCTGCAGGATGCCCAACTTGAAGAGGAGGTGAACATAACGTGGCAACAACTCCAGCGGCAACGACGTCGTTACGATAGCGTTCTCCAGTGGTGGATTCAGTGTGCTAATCCTAAATTACGCCTCACCCTCATGAGCTACGCCCGACAAAAAAGCTATTGGCAGAAACAGACTATTGAGTTTTATTATCGCTGTTTGAGAGAACTGTACAGTCGCTCTAACAATCCCTCTCGCGATATCGACGTAAAGATCAAACGATATAAAGCGAAAATCACGGCGATACAACGCCAACGAATGCAAGGCATCATCGTGCGAGCCCATCCCAAGGACGTTGCCGCCGAAGAACGGGCCTCTCTGTACCACATCCTGAGAACGACGAAACGGTGTAAAGCCATGTTGACTGAAGCCGTCGTTGATGGCGCTGAGAATGCCATCACGAAGCAACGTGACATCATCTCGCACGTCTACGACTATTACAGTCAACTTTACAAGAAGCAATCCGTTGATGAACACTCGTGGGACGATTTTCTTAGGACCTTGAGCTGTAGCTTGTCACAACAGGATAATGCAAATCTGGCATCTCTTTTCACAGAGGACGAAATCCGACTGGCGGTCCACAGTGCAAAGAAAGGGAAGTCCCCAGGACCCGACGGTCTCAGCGCTGAGTTTTCCAGCGTTACTGGAACCTCCTCGGTCCGACACTCCTCGAGATAGCGAATGAACTCTGGCACCTGGACGTTATACCCAACGCATTTACGGAAGGTATCATCCTGCCCTTACCGAAAAAAGGGAACAGCAGGAAGGTCGACAACATGCGACCCATCACACTCCTGAATGCCGATTTCAAAATCATCACCAGATCGATTAAGCTAAGGATGCAAACCGTTGTGTACAAGGTTTTGGGCAGTTACCAGTACAGTGCAGTGCCAGGCCGAAGTGCAATCTCAGCTGCCTGCGATTTGAGGGAATTCATCTGTTCATATGCTGAAACCAAAGGACAGGGCGCTCTGATTTTTCTAGATTTTGAGAAGGCTTATGACCGTGTACGTCATGACTTCCTCTTTAAAAGCATGAAGAAACCAGGATTTGGACCTCATCTCATAGAATTAATTCGCAAACTTACTACAAACGCCTTTTCACGGATTCTCATTAATGGTCATTTTACAAAAGCAGTTTCCATTGAGCAATCCATCCGCCAAGGCTGTCCTCTGTCAATGCTTTTGTACGCCATTGCAGTAGAGCCGCTACTGAACAACTTAGCGCATAGCGGGATCGGGATTAGCGTCGAGTCAGTCACTATCCCTTGCATTGCGTATGCTGACGATATATGCGTAACTGTGTCATCATCGCAACAACTTCTGTCAGCGGAAACTCTTTTACAAACATTCACATTTCTTTCAGGAGCAATAATAAACAGAACTAAAACCACAGCTTTGCAGATCGGTGGCGGTATCGGAGACATATCCCATATTACCTGGTGCAAGGTCAAGGATTATCACACAACCCTCGGTGTTACCTTTGAGGCCAAACCAGACAAATTCCTGACGAAGAACTGGTCACACATGCTTAATAAATTACGTGCTGCTTTGATACTTCACTCCGACCGTGACTTGAACATACTACAGAAAGTTAAGACCATCGAGATCGCCATTACGAGCAAGAAGAATTATTTGGCGCAAATTCTTTCAATCTCCGACCATCTAGCCAAGAGTATACAACAAGCGTTATGTTGGTTTCTTTTTAGGGGGCACATTTTCAAAGTTCAATTCGATACCTTAACCTTACCTTCGTTCAAAGGTGGCCTTAACCTCATTAAAGTACACAAAAAAATGTGTCACCCTGCTCCTAAATCGCATCAGGAAGGAGTTCCGTACCCGGAGGACCAGTATCATCGCAAACCTCATTCAGCGGTGGAAGCCTCATAGCCTTGACCCACCAGTTAATATCGCCGGCATTCCACTTTCTTACCGACATGTGCGACTGTACTACATGGAAATGAGCTACATTCGACACAACATCGTCGATAACGGAAGCCTGACGAACAGGAAGCTTTATGGCCTTCTCATGACAACAAACCACAGGAATCGTCTCGAAGAAAAACATCCACATACACATTGGAGTATAGTATGGCGGAATGTGCACAGCGACGTGTTACCGTCACGCGTCATAGCCGACTGGTATCTAACAGTCAACGATAAAGTAGCAACGAATGAAAAGCTACATAAAATTGGCCTTCATCCAACGCCCAACTGTGACGCATGCGGAAGAGTCGATACGCTTCTTCATAGGTTCACGTGCGGACTTGCAGAAGAAATTACTACATTTCTTCGTCAACGATTGTCGGTGATAGACCGTACGACGCCCTGTGGTGTAGACCTTTTAGAGATCATTCAGCCACAAAAACTGAGATATCCACGAGCAAAAAACAACGCTGCAACGTGGATCATGGGCCACACAGCATCGTTTATTATGCAGAATAAGCATGCTACTTTCCTCGACTAATATTCTTATATAGAAATTGAACACTTTAAAATGAGACAACATTGTGACTACAGGAGGATATTTGGAAATATGCTGAAAATCATAATTAACGGTTAAATGCTTCAAATACAATATTTCGGATAGCAGAGTTTGCCAGTGACCTGTATGTATGAATCCTATTTGCTTTCTGGGACTTCAGTCCTTGTCGGAATTTTACGATACTATTCAGATGCTCACCAATGCAGAAGGCATTTTTTTTTCTTTCCCATTTTCGTTTTTTCACATTTCCCTTCTCTCGCAGAGCAGCGGAGCAACTTTCCTTCAACTATGAAGTGATAGTCTTTTGTGCACCATAAAAATTTCTGTTTACTACTTGCCGCAAAACAAAAAAAAAAACTCAAGAAGACATTTCATTTCTTATATTGCGCAACGGCAGCCTAGAAATGATATATACTTTGTTCATTCTATTCTCATTACAAATTGGATCAAATGTTTACTTTCCTTTAAAAAAAATATAAAATAAAATAAAATAGTGGTCTAGGGGTAGCGTCATAAAAAAAAAGATGGATAGAGCGTCTGCCACGTAAGCAGGAGATCCCGGGTTCGAGTCCCGTTCGGGGCACACATTTTCAGCTGTCCAAAAAAAAAAAAAAAAGAAAGAAAGAAAGAAAAAAAAGTGGTCTAGGGGTAGCGTCTTTGATTCATAATCAAAACGTCTTCGGTCCCGGGTTCGATCCCCGCCAGTGCCTAAATTTTGATAAATAATCAGCATTGGCGGCCGAAGACTTCCGGCATAAGAAGTCAGCCTCATTCTGCCAACGGCCTTGTCAAAGAGGGCGGAGGAGCGGATAGAGGTTCAGGGCACTCTCTTGTCCTAGGGGTGGGAAATTGCCCCTAAAGGCGGAAGAATCAGCAATGATCAACGACATGAGGATGCAGAAAGCAATGGAAACCACTGCATTAAAGACACGTAACGTGTATCCACAGGACATGTGGCCTGTAATTGAAGAAGTATCATGATGATCTCTCCATTGGCAAAAGATTCTGGAATAATCCCCCATTCGGATCTCCGGGAGGGGACTGCCAAGGGGGAGGTTACCATGAGAAAAAGATTGAATAATCAACGAAAGGATAACGTTCTACGAGTCGGGGCGTGGAATGTCAGAAGCTTGAACGTGGTAGGGAAACTAGAAAATCTGAAAAGGGAAATGCAAAGGCTCAATCTAGATATAGTAGGGGTCAGTGAAGTGAAGTGGAAGGAAGACAAGGATTTCTGGTCAGATGAGTATCGGGTAATATCAACAGCAGCAGAAAATGGTATAACAGGTGTAGGATTCGTTACGAATAGGAAGGTAGGGCAGAGGGTGTGTTACTGTGAACAGTTCAGTGACCGGGTTGTTCTAATCAGAATCGACAGCAGACCAACACCGACAACGATAGTTCAGGTATACATGCCGACGTCGCAAGCTGAAGATGAACAGATAGAGAAAGTGTATGAGGATATTGAAAGGGTAATGCAGTATGTAAAGGGGGACGAAAATCTAATAGTCATGGGCGACTGGAATGCAGTTGTAGGGGAAGGAGTAGAAGAAAAGGTTACAGGAGAATATGGGCTTGGGACAAGAAATGAAAGAGGAGAAAGACTAATTGAGTTCTGTAACAAGTTTCAGCTAGTAATAGCGAATACCCTGTTCAAGAATCACAAGAGGAGGAGGTATACTTGGAAAAGGCCGGGAGATACGGGAAGATTTCAATTAGATTACATCATGGTCAGACAGAGATTCCGAAATCAGATACTGGATTGTAAGGCGTACCCAGGAGCAGATATAGACTCAGATCACAATATAGTAGTGATGAAGAGTAGGCTGAAGTTCAAGACATTAGTCAGGAAGAATCAATACGCAAAGAAGTGGGATACGGAAGTATTAACGAATGACGAGATACGTTTGAAGTTCTCTAACGCTATGGATACAGCAATAAGGAATAGCGCAGTAGGCAGTACAGTTGAAGAGGAATGGACATCTCTAAAAAGGGCCATCACAGAAGTTGGGAAGGAAAACATAGGTACAAAGAAGGTAGCTGCGAAGAAACCATGGGTAACATAAGAAATACTTCAGTTGATTGATGAAAGGAGGAAGTACAAACATGTTCCGGGAAAATCAGGAATACAGAAATACAAGTCGCTGAGGAATGAAATAAATAGGAAGTGCAGGGAAGCTAAGACGAAATGGCTGCAGGAAAAATGTGAAGACATCGAAAAAGATATGATTGTTGGAAGGACAGACTCAGCATACAGGAAAGTCAAAACAACCTTTGGTCACATTAAAAGCAACGGTGGTACCATTAAGAGTGCAACGGGAATTCCACTGTTAAATGCAGAGGAGAGAGCAGATAGGTGGAAAGAATACATTGAAAGCCTCTATGAGGGTGAAGATTTGTCTGATGTGACAGAAGAAGAAACAGGAGCCGATTTAGAAGAGATAGGGGATCCAGTATTAGAATCGGAATTTAAAAGAGCTTTGGAGGACTTAAGGTCAAATAAGGCAGAAGGAATAGATAACATTCCATCAGAATTTCTAAAATCATTGCGGGAAGTGGCAACAAGACGACTATTCACGTTGGCGTGTAGAATATATGAGTCTGGCGACATACCATCTGACTTTCGGAAAAGCATCATCCACACAATTCCGAAGACGGCAAGAGCTGACAAGTGCGAGAATTATCGCACAATCAGCTTAACAGCTCATGCATCGAAGCTGCTTACAAGAATAATATACAGAAGAATGGAAAAGAAAATTGAGAATGCGCTAGGTGACGATCAGTTTGGCTTTAGGAAAAGTAAAGGGACGAGAGAGGCAATTCTGACGTTACGGCTAATAATGGAAGCAAGGCTAAAGAAAAATCAAGACTCTTTCATAGGATTTGTCGACCTGGAAAAAGGGTTCGACAATATAAAATGGTGCAAGCTGTTCGAGATTCTGAAAAATGTAGGGGTAAGCTATAGGGAGAGACGGGTCATATACAATATGTACAACAACTAAGAGGGAATAATAAGAGTGGACGATCAAGAACGAAGTGCTCGTATTAAGAAGGGTGTAAGACAAGGCTGTAGCCTTTCGCCCCTACTCTTCAATCTGTACATCGAGGAAGCAATGATGGAAACAAAAGAAAGGTTCAGGAGTGGAATTAAAATACAAGGTGAAAGGATATCAATGATACGATTCGCTGATGACATTGCTATCCTGAGTGAAAGTGAAGAAGAATTAAATGATCTGCTGAACGGAATGAACAGTCTAATGAGTACACAGTATGGTTTGAGAGTAAATCGGAGAAAGATGAAGGTAATGAGAAGTAGTAGAAATGAGAACAGCGAGAAACTTAACATCAGGATTGATGGTCACGAAGTCAACGAAATTAAGGAATTCTGCTACCTAGGCAGTAAAATAACCAATGACGGACGGAGCAAGGAGGACATCAAAAGCAGACTCGCTATGGCAAAAAGGGCATTTCTGGCCAAGAGATGTCTACTAATATCAAATACCGGCCTTAATTTGAGGAAGAAATTTCTGAGGATGTACGTCTGGAGTACAGCACTGTATGGTAGTGAAAAATGAACTGTGGGAAAACCGGAACAGAAGAGAATCGAAGCATTTGAGATGTGGTGCTATAGACGAATGTTGAAAATTAGGTGGACTGATAAGGTAAGGAATGAGGAGGTTCTACGTAGAATCGGAGAGGAAAGGAATATGTGGAAAACACTGATAAGGAGAAGGGACAGGATGATAGGACATCTGCTAAGACATGGGGGAATGACTTCCATGGTACTAGAGGGAGCTGTAGAGGGCAAAAACTGTAGAGGGAGACAGAGATTGGAATACGTCAAGCAAATAATTGAGGACTTAGGTTGCAAGTGCTACTCTGAGATGAAGATGTTAGCACAGGAAAGGAATTCGTGGCGGGCCGCATCAAACCAGTCAGTAGACTTATGACCAAAAAAAAAAAAAAAAAAAAAACTCGTTACTGAGTGGCACAGAGTTTCCATATACGGTTCAAAAATAGTAAAAAAATCCTTCTTTCTTAAAATTGTCCTCGAATTCCAGAATAATTCACTAACATTTTCTTGTACGACCCAAAACCATCTCTCCAGATCCCCGGGTATGATGAAAACTATTCATTCTTCCAATAAATTTATTTCAGTCATCTCCACAAAACTGCATAAAGGAAAATCAGGAGAAACTACTTCATTAGCTTCAATAATCATTTATTAGTGCTATAAGATTGTTACATTTCAATGAAGAAGCCAATATCACTAAACTAGACTCGACACAAAACCAGTTCCATTGATATAAAGTTATAAAAAAATGTGATAAGAGTCTCAAGGAATAAACAGCGACGATATCTGATCGTTGTGCTAACAGACAATGATCTTCCGCGCTTTAGGTTTGTGACCATATATTCGTTTGCACGTCCCGTATTCAAAGGTGTCACACATTCTTCCCGTGACCAGCCGTTACGTGAAAAGAGAAAAATCCTATTTCTGTAGTGGCATAATATAAATACTTATAATTCAGATCATAATAAAAACACGAATAAAATGTGTCTAACATACATTAGATCCGCTGTTGCGAAAAATGAGAGTGTAAAAAAATAACTTTAAGACTCTCTAACACCCTGGCAATGTAGAGACTTTGTTGCTGCAAGGGTTGACACCTCCACGTATAGAATTTCGCACCCTGCTACCGCAACTCACCTGTAAATTTTGCCGAGTATAAGAATGTTGGCCGGCCGCGGTGGTCTAGCGGTTCTAGGCGCTCAGTCCGGAACCGCGCGACTGCTACGGTCGCAGGTTCGAATCCTGCCTCGGGCATGGATGTATGTGATGTCCTTAGGTTAGTTAGGTTTAAGTAGTTCTAAGTTCTAGGGGACTGATGACCACAGATGTTAAGTCCCATAGTGCTCCGAGCCATTTGAACCATTTCTTAAGAATGTTGGTACACGCAGAATAAGTAAAATTTCGTTGTTTGCCACGCAAGAGATGGAGGAAAACATGGAAAGACAGAAAAGACAACACGTTACCACGGTTAATACACTGTAGGAAACTCGTTGGCCTTCAAAAAAGCTTCCAGTCCTCTCGGAATAGATAAACAGAAGTCCTGTTCCGTTTTTTGAGGGAATTTTATATCATTCTTCTTGCAAAATAGTGGCAGGTTCGTGTAATGATGTTGGAGGTTGAAGCGATCAAACACCCTTCTCTCCAAAGGAGGCCATAAATGCTCAATAATATTGACATCTGGTGGTTATGGTGACCAGGGGAAATGCGACAATGCATCCTCGTGTCCACAAAACTAGTCCTGGACGATGTGAGCTGTGTCGTCTTGGAACACAGCGTCACTATTGGAGATCGAACATTGTACCATGGGATGGGCTTGATCAGCCAAAATGATCAAATAATGCTTTGAAGTAATACGCCCATGCAGAGTAGTCATGGGGATCATGGAATACCACGATTTGGCTGCCCAGTCATCACCTAACCCCGCCATATTTCACTCTTGGGTCGTAAACTCACCCAGAAGTTGTAAACAGTGTCACCCCACTAAATGACATTTTCCATTGCTCCACAGTCCAGGTTTTAGGGCTTCGGCACCACCTTTTCCAGTTACGGGCACTAGCTTCACTCATGAGTGGTTTTGGAATTCCAGTTCGCCCTTCATTTCCCAGCTTACGGAGCTCCCTTGCTGTTGTTTTGGTAGTGACAGCGTTCGCGAGTGTCGCATTCAGTTTTGCAGTGGCCTTCGCAGCTGCCGTGTTATTTTTGTTTCGCAATCTTCTTCTGTTACCGCCTGTGTCGAACACTCAACACGAAGTTTCATACACCTTGTGACTTAGAGGATGTTGTTTTCCCGCTTTCACATATCTACATCTACATCTACATTTATACTCCGCAAGCCACCCAACGGTGTGTGGCGGAGGGCACTTTACGTGCCACTGTCATTGCCTCCCTTTCCTGTTACAGTCGCGTATGGTTCGCGGGAAGAACGACTGCCGGAAAGCCTCCGTGTGCGCTCGAATCTCTCTAATTTTACATTCGTGACCTCCTCGGGAGGTATAAGTGGGGGGAAGCAATATATTCGATACCTCATCCAGAAACGCACCCTCTCGAAACCTGGACAGCACGCTACACTGCGATAAAGAGCGCCTCTCTTGCAGTCTGCACTTGAGTTTGCTAAACATCTCCGTAACGCTATCACGCTCACCAAATAACCTTGCGACGAAACGCACCGCTCTTCTTTGGATCCTCTCTATCTCCTCTGTCAACCCAACCTGGTACGGATCCCACACTGATGAGCAACACTCAAGTATAGGTCGAACGAGTGTTTTGTAAGCCACCCCCTTTGTTGATGGACTACATTTTCTAAGGACTCTCTCAACGAATCTCAACCTGCCACCCGCCTTACCAACAATTAATTCTATATGATCATTCCAATTCAAATCGTTCCTTACGCATACTCCCAGATATGTATTCGCAATACATTACATTTGTCTATGTTAAGGGTCAGTTGCCACTCCCTGCACCAAGTGCCTATCGCCTGCAGATCTTCCTGCATTTCGCTGCAATTTTCTAATGCTGCAACTTCTCTATACACAACAGCATCATCCGCGAAAAGCCGCATGGAACTTCTGACACTAACTACTAGGTCATTTATATATATTGTGAAAAGCAATGGTCCCATAACACTCCCATGTGGCACGCCAGAGGTTCCTTTAACGTCTGTAGACGTCTCTCCATCATGCCTCTTGAAACGCCAAATAATTCGGCTACCTTGTTTATGGAAGCACCCACCATATGTGCATCATCAATTTGCCCACGTTCTAATTCACTTATCTCTGACATAATGCACTCACAATTACACAGAAAACCGTTGTGACTACGACTCACTAGCATCCTACTGAGGACGTTGCACAGATGCTGTTCGTGGTCAAATACAACAGCACCAACTGAAGGCTTGGCTAGAATCTGAATTTATGTTCAAGCACTCATTGTTCGCTATATTTCCATACTTTTGTCCGATACCCCTCCTTCTTGGTGCTCCATTTTTAATAGACAGCAATGTAGATCATAAACCGGACTCTGTTTTGGAGTGTTCTTAGGTGACAGTACAATTTTGCCGAGTGATAGATGAAGTCCACGCTACATTAACGTTTCTTCTTCACCGACTCGTCATGAGGTCATTACCAGAACGAAAGCATCGACGGTGAGCTGCGAGTGAGTCAGCGCCGGTTGCCACATCCGTAGAAATGTGCGTGGGGGGGGCTCTGCTATCGCTTTACGGCCGTAGGTAATAATGCGATTTTATCGTCATTGCAGCCGGCAGTTAACGCGACAATAAACATTTATCGGCAGAGAGCGCCGTGGGAATCGCAGCTGCTACCAACGACGGCCAGACGAAGGGAGCGCGCGGCGAGATAAAAAGAACGCCTGCTCATGTCCCGCGGCAACGCTGCTGCCCTCACACATTCTCTCATCCATCAGCACACTAAGGTGTTCCCTATCATTACTGCAAGTTCCAGTCCCTGACACAGTCGTTTCGAACTCATTGCTTCCTTCTGTTAAGCAATTGCGCTGTTTCTCAATAAACACTCCTATAACCTCCGCTCTTTTTTCCAAGCCGGCCAGAGTGGCCGAGCGGTTCTAGACGCTACAGTCTGGAACCGCGCGACCGCTACGGTCGCAGGTTCGAATCCTGCCTCGGGCATGGATGTGTGTGATGTCCCTAGGCTGGTTAGGTTTAAGTAGTTCTAAGTTCTAGGGGACTGATGACCTCAGCAGTTAAGTCCCATAGTGCTCAGAGCCATTTGAACCATTTGTACCTTTTTCCAAACTCCAGACGTATGCACTCCTAAAGACGCATGCACTTCCAATGTCCACCTTATCGCATCCTGTCTAACTAATCACCCATCCTTTGTCACTCTTAATTATACCAACTCCCGTGTCTTCCGTCTTAATGCAGACGTGCTGCAAGGCACGTCCTCTCTTCTCTCCTTCATATTCTCTTTACAGCCGATTTACCCAAAATAGCTCAATGGTCCACCTCCTTCAGTACGCTGATGGCAAACTTGCCTGTTCCTCTACCCTGCCTTGCAGAAACCCCAAATATCCCTCGAACTCCACTTTAACAGCTTACCTGCTCTTGTAGCTAGTGGTTCCTCGAGATAACACTTTACAAAACTCAGACTGTAATTATAGAACGAACCACCGGCTGCTTCCAGCCCTGTAACTGCTACCGAACTATTTATTACACATTCAAATATCTTGGACTAACACTCGGCTGACAACTAAGATAGAAATCCCAAATACTAACTAACCAACAAAAAACCCACAATAGACCAAAACTACTAACTGGATGTACATGATAACCAACCAACAAAAAACATACGATAGAGTAATACTACTAACTGGCTGTACATGGGGATCGCCCACTTCGCTATCCTCTACACCTAAAAAACCGTGATCAGTCCTATCTCCTCCAATATCAATGTTGCACGGATGACCACCCCACCAAAGTTCTATCACACACTCCAAGTCCATAAACGCCACATATTCCGCTCGTTTTCGGCATCTGTTTATCCTCTCCCAAAAGCATAGTTTAGCGTCTCACCAGTCTCACCTCTCCTCATTGATCACCTCCATACATCCTACACTATCCGCAAACTCGACTCCTACAATTTTGTTTCTTCCCTCTTCCAACCCTGCACCTATTTTGACACATTCCAACAGCGGTACTCTTACACACACCTCATATTCTTTCCCAACGAAACTTCAACCAACTCCGTTTCGATGACTATGAAATTCGGACCAATATTTATCCATCCTATTAACTATGACTCTTCCTCACGTATCCCATTCCACAAAAGGTCTCCTTTTCATCCTTCTCACTTCATCTTTCCGCATCCTTATCTTTTTCCCATTACAGGTCTGCTCACTCTGCAGTGTCCTAGCTCTTTCTGTCTTCCCGGCGCTCTCCCGTACACCTATCCACAACTTCATAGGCGCAATGGACCCACACCTCACAGCTCTACCTAATACATGATATATCCCTCCCATAAATACATTTTACCAGTGCAGCAATGGCAACTACGAGTGAAGGTACACTTTTTATTTAAGATTGTCTTTATATTTTCATTATTTCTTTTTTATATTGTTATTTGTGAGGAAAAAACAGTGGGAATAACAAGTTTAATTTTATTCAAATACCATCAATCCAACTCATCTTTTATTAATTTTAAAAACCTTAGCAAATACTTCATACTTTTTACCAATTTTTAAACATTTTGGCTGATGAAGGCTCATTGGATCACTCCTGGTTCTTCTTACTCCATGTGTGGCGACGGTATGAAATAATAACAAAGCATTGTGATATGACTGTAACATATCATACTGTTTCAATTTTACAGTCATCATATTCTTAGCTGTTATTCAGTGGACTGTGTGCTGGAAGAGGAAAGCCTTACATCTGGCTGGGGGTCACGGGATAGGCTAAAGGTGCATTAGCCACTGCGCCATCCAGGATACAGCACTATTGCAACTGCGGGGACTATCTCTGCATGCCTCGTAGCCGATCCACATTCCCATCGAGCGCCACCTATCCACTCCCTGTCCATTTCCTCCATATTCCCTCTCCGAGATTCGGACATGTCCGAAAGAACAGACATCATGCAGAATCTGCTGCTGTTATACATTATATGTATATTGAAGATGGAGAGGGAAAGAATGGAAAGGGAGGGGATCACTGCTGTTAATTTCATCAGGACACTAAGCGGAATCAGCAGTGACGAGTGAAAAATGTGTAACGGAACTCTATTCGAAACCGGGATCTCTTGCTTACTCGGCAAGTGCATTAACCACTGCGCCATCCGGGATATAGCGTTAGCGCAACTGCACGGACTATCTCGGCCAGTCCACACTCACATCGAGCGCCACCTATTCGCAGTTCCTGTTCCTCTGTTCCTCTGAGGTTCCCACAGGAGGTCGTACGCATTTGTGCAACCGCACTGAAGAAGGTTACCCAACGGCATTTTGTCTCGTGCATCTCCGATATTTGTGATGAATTCTTATTGATGGCGAGCTTCAAGCAAACTTTAGCTGCTTTATGACTGATGGAAAGTTGTTAACTTCTTCAACACAGGAGACTAAAAATATGAGGTCATCTGTGAAGCAGATTGACTAACAACTTCTCCTTTTTGTAACTGATACTCAGTCCAGACCAGTTTGTAAGTGTCATCCTCCACTCACTGCCAACAATTGTCTCTAGCGAGCAGTTGATGAGAAATGGGGACCATTTCTGATCTCGAAGTTTCTTTACTGTTCCTCTCTAAATTTTGCTTTCGTCGTCGTACTGGTGAAGGCCGATTTCACAAGGTTCAAGATTTTGTGGTACCGATATAGATCAGTTAGCGTCTGGAAGAGATAGTGTTTGTCTACCGAGCCGTAGGCCTTTTGGGAATCGACGAAGGTTGCTAAGGTAGATGATGTTCTTACGTCTTTGCATATGAGGATTGTTTTGATATACAGTATCTGTTCTGCACATGATTTTTAACTTACCGAACCCTTCTTGGTTCTCACCTATGCTCAGTCTAGTTTGTAACATCCCCCCTGTTGTATGTTGCTGATTCTTATTAGATCTACAACTCCGCTTCCGCCGTTATGCAATAAATGATAGTAATGGCAAGTGATGGTGCAGGTGGTAAGTTTAAGTGTCATAAAATTAATTTAGCCATGAGTAAACACAACGCCATCAAAATATTAGTCGATTTGTGATTGCATCATAATGTTATTCTCGATTCAATATGTCATCTTATTAGCCTAGTTCTCGTCATTTGCGGGAAGTTTGGATTTTTGATTTAAGATGAATAAATCTGCAGCTGAGGCTCATAAAATGCTAGGTAAGGTCTATGGTGAGGCACCTGTTAGTGAAATAACTTGCAGAGAATGATTTCAACGCTTCAAGAACGGTGTTTTTGACGTCGAATACTTGCATGGCAGTGGAAGAGATAAGGTTTCCGAAGCTATTGAAATCGATGGAAGCAATCACAGGAGATCGTTACTGAAAGCAAACTGATGCGTTTGAGTCGATCACTGAAAGACAAAAGGCCACAATACAGACACAGACATGAAAAGGTGATCTTGCAGCATGACAATGCTCGACCCCACAAGGCAAGACCCGTCAAACGTACCTGGAAAAGTTAAAATGGGACGTCCCTTCTGACTGCCACATTTTTCAATCAACGGCACACGGCCTGGACGATCAGCACTTCCGGTCATATGAACAAGTTGAAAATTGCATCGGTTCATGGCTCTGCGATTCTCCTCAAAAAACGCCCTTTTCTTTCGCCGAGGGGATCCTGTGCCGCCCGAAATATGGTAGAAAGTAGTAGTCAGCGGTGGCCAGCACTTTCAGTCCTAAATTTCTTGTAAGTTTTCACTATAAAGTCTCCGAAGTCGAGAGAAAACGCCGGAAGTAAATTTGTAGACATTACAGTTTGCTTCATGGCGATCAGAATGTTTAACAGGGATAACATGGCCCATACGAAATCTGGCAAGGTTGCGTAAAACGAAAATATGTTTCTTTCCATTGACTTCATAAGTAACATACTTCCTTACAAAGGCTCATGCTCACACCAGTAGTTACATTTTGTTCCACTTTCACAGTGAAGTTCGCCATTTTGGTATGAAATTATCACTCAACAACAGTTTAAGGTAACTTTAATAATTGTTCAAAATAATAATATAGTCAGTCAAGGGATGATTTTGGTTAAGAATGATAATACTGAATTATCTACTGAAATGGAATGATGGTATGGCATTATTAACGGGGAGACACCATCCGGGGCACTTGAGTAATGATAGTTGAAATCAACAGCTGTATTGTAATCCTACATAGTTTATCCAAAAGGTGCTACCAGTTTCGACGGCAAAAAGGGTCATCTTCAGGTCTCAAGCGTGACCTGCCATCAACGCACGGACCAGAATGACAACGACCAACGGAGTATCCAAATGGAACAGTACAACTTATTAAAGGCATTTGAAACCAACAAAGTCGAGTGCAGCGGGGCCAAAATCACCTGGATTCCCTACGTTCGTAGCAGTAGGAAGCCCACCAAAGGTCTTGCATCGAAAGTGGTTGGATTACATAACAGCTGTTGGTTTCAGTTACCATTATTCAAGTACTTCTTGTCCCGCTGCTGCCCCACTGTTCTCGATCGACTACCAGAGACCATCCGGGGTTGTTCGGCAGCCTGGTCCAAGTCTTTCTATTGATATCACTTCGGCAACTTTGGCGCCTTTATGACGAAGATAAGATGAAACACTTGGGACACCACAAATACACATTCCCAGGGTGAAGTAAATCTCCGTATCGAACGCGGGGTCCGGCAAGCTAGAAGAGGCGATGCTAACCACTAGGCCACTAGCTATGGACGCTTATGCACTTATTTCTCATCCACTTATTTCCCTCCGTGAATAAATCGGTTCATCACTCACGGCTGCCCTATCAGTCGAAGTAAAACTTCCAAAGACATATATTTAAAAAAAAAATTAGCGTATGGCATCGTTGGCCTGGAGGACCCGCCAGGGTAGCCGAGCGCGCCAATGCGCTGCTTCTTGGACTCGGGTAGGCGCGCCGGCCCCGGATTGACTCCGCCCGGCGGGTTAACGACGAAGGCCGATGTGCTGGTCAGCCTGGATGTGGTTTTCAGGTGGTTTTCCACATCCCGCTAGGTGAATACCGGGTTGGTCCCCATGTTCAGCCTCAGTTACACGGCTCGCAGACATCTGAAAACATTCGCACTATTCGATGGATTACGCTCGGCGCAGACAGTTGGGGTACACTAATTCCGTCTTGGGGGGGCACGGCGTGGCGGCAGGAAGGGCATCCGGCCACCCCTTAAACATTAACATGCCAAATCCTATTAACGAATGCTGACTCTGCACAACTGCGGGACAAGGCTCAAGCGATAGATAGAATTGTTGGCCTGGAGGCCCCATCAGGGGAAGTTCGGCCTCCAAGTGCAGGTCTTATTTCAGTCGACGCCACATTGGGCGACTTGCGCGCCGGTGATGAGGATTAAATGGTGATGAGGACAACACAACACCGAGTCCCCGAGAGAAGAAAATCTCCAACCCGGCCAGGAATCGAACGCGTGCTCGCTTGCATGGGAGGCGAGCACGTTACCACCCAGTTAAGCAACTGTTCACATATTAAATGATGACTAACTGACAACCTCAGCTACCGACAGGTGTTGTTGTTATACCTCGATGTGGACAGCTGAAAATGTGTGCCCCGACCGGGACTCGAACCCGGGATCTCCTGCTTACATGGCAGACGCTCTATCCATCTGAGCCACCGAGGACACAGATTAATAGTGCGACGGCAGGGACTTATCCCTTGCACGCTTTCCGTGAGACTCACATTCCCAACTGTCCACAATTCTACATATGTATTGTACCTTATAGACATTTGCCCACTCACTCATTACGCGCTTTGGCGATTCCCGTAAGAGTTTGGGCAACCTGTGCGCATTCGCACAGACGAAGGTCAATGGCTGGGTAGCCTTCAACAGTAACTGTGCTTTCGAGAACTAGTTACTGTCTTCGTATACATAGTTGAAGGCTATCCAGCCATTGACCTTCGTCTGTGCGAATGCGCACAGGTTGCCCAAACTCTTACGGGAATCGCCAAAGCGTGCGCGAGTAATGAGTGAGTGGGCAAATGTCTATAAGGTACAATACATATGTAGAATTGTGGACAGTTGGGAATGTGAGTCTCACGGAAAGCGTGCAAGGGATAAGTCCCTGCAGTCGCACTATTCATCTGTGTCCTCGGTGGCTCAGATGGATAGAGCGTCTGCCATGTAAGCAGGAGATCCCGGGTTCGAGTCCCGGTCGGGGCACACATTTTCAGCTGTCCACATCGAGGTATAACAACAACACCTGTCGGCAGCTCAGGTTGTCAGTTAGTCATCATTTATTTCAGGGAAAAGCTGCACGGTCATCAACAGTAACTGTTCTTTCGAGAACTAGTTACTGTTTCGTATATATGTTCACATATTTTTGTGCGACTAGACTCAAAAGCATCCACTCCACGCGAAACATGAACAGTGACTCCGTCGTCTCGCAATAAGTACGTGAATGGTAGCGCTTGGACAGTGTCGAACGATACAGCAAGACAATGACACCTGCCGGAAAATATGCTTTCAGTTCCGATTTTCCAGAGAACCAGCGATGGCTAATGCGTATGATTGACTACGTCATAATACTACCGATATTAGTAGTCCTTGAAAGTTGTCCTTCGCTACTGCGAGTTAGCTTTGGAATGGATGCTACAGGTCAATGGAAAGACTGAGATTCGTTTTTTTATCATTTATTCAAGTATAATCCGTACATATTATAAAAATAGATGTGTGGGTGCGCGTGTTTTACATCTCCTACTGAACTTTCAACCAAACTTGGAACACGTATCCCTTAGTTCTATCGACGATTGCTGTTGGGATAAGAACCACCTACCTGTCATAGTTTAGGAGATAAGAGGTCAATGAGATGCGTGAAAAACTACCTCATCATCCGCAACGTTTGAATGTATTACTTCCATGCTACTAAGTGTATTCGCAATTAATTTTTCGGGCAGTATCCACATATTCCGCTAAATTTACCTATGAAAGTGTGTCATAACCCACACATAATTCAGAAAATAAACAAACAAGGTCCGAACAGGTCTTGAAGGACCAACAGTACAGACCGGCCGCTGTGTCATCCTCAGCCCTTAGGCGTCACCGGATGCGGATACAGAGGGGCGTGTTGTCAGCACACTGCTCTACCAGCACTTTGTAGCCAACCGGCAGAGAGTCGTGCCAGCCAGTGGAAAAACTTGGAGGAGTGCTAACTGTAAAACTGTATCGGCTGGCTTAGACCGTAATGGAATTCGAAACGCGAAAAAGAGCCAATTACGACCGCATACATGGAAATCAAATAACGTCGCCTCCTGAGCCCAAATTAAAATCTCGACAGACTTGTAAACGGTGATTGGGCGGCAAATAGGAAGAGCACGTGCGAGCGCCGCAGTGGCAATCTCCATCCGAGAAGTGACTTAAAGGGGCTGCCGGGGGAAAAAGTGCGTTTTCATACGCCGCGTGATGGCCGGCTGATTGGCTAAGCGCCTAACGATTTTAAAGGACGAATTATCGAGTAATGACCAATTGGCTCGGCGAGCGAGTCGCGGCAATCCAGAATTTTTGAAACGAACGTCGCACTGCGCATTTCGCAGCAGGGACAATTTTCTTAATGAACCTTTCGCGCAGGGGTTAGCATTCAAAGGTCGGGGCTCAAATTTCGTTAACCGTCCACAGTTAGAGTGTACGTGGAGCGTTTTCGGTTAAATATTAAAGTTCGTTTCCACTTGCGTCTCGGCAACAGATGACTATCACCATTTGCGACGACGCATCCGCGGGCATAATTTCGGCCCAGCAAGTTCTGTACAGAAAATCTAATACCGCCGATGCCAATTACGTATTGCCAACCAAAGTGTACGGTCCCAAAAGAAAACTGTTTTTGAGATATAAACTTTCATACAATACTCCAACAAGGTTGCTTATCGCAATTGACTTCCAAGGTCTCCCAATTTCGTCAAGTGGCGATTGCTTATTATCTCATTTTACTACCTTCCTGGACTACGCCCTCAATGAATACCGTTCTAAATTCTCCTTGCAGGACCAGCATTATTCATCGTTCTAAGAGAGGAATGATTGCAGATTGATAATGACGAATAAGTTCTTAACAGATCATTATTATTTGGAGAGCAGTGTTGTAAGGGGCATTTCATATCTAAATCACAGATCAGCAGCACTGAAAATTCGATGACGAAATAACAGTGAAAATTACATAATCTGTATCTAAGGGTTTTAAGAAGAAGAAAGTGTCGTGTTTCACATTAGCGTTCTCTCCTCATCTTCTCTTAGTTTACTCATTCTAAGACGAAAGAGGTGACGTGCGATAATACATTAGAAAAGATAAACTTCTTTGCCATGACGGCTAATAATAACCTTTATTTTCGATAACTGGTTTCAGTAATCAGTGTTACTATCTCTAGATAAGGAAATCATTTATAGAGTGTGACTATACAAAAAACAATTGTAGTACACCGTGTCATATACAATGTAAAAGAAAAAAATCAGAAATACAACACACCTCGACAAACAGTTTATTGCATATTTCTTATAATAGCAAATCTCATGATTTGGCAGATACACATCCATGAGATGGAAGAGTGATGCAATGGCACGTCAAAATTAAAACAATTACACACCCTTGTTTTCCACATACATTTGGCAGATACACATCCATGAGATGGAAGAGTGATGCAATGGCACGTCAAAATTAAAACAATTACACACCCTTGTTTTCCACATACATTTGGCAGATACACATCCATGAGATGGAAGAGTGATGCGATGGCACGTCAAAATTAAAACAATTACACACCCTTGTTTTCCACATACATCTGTCTGATGCCGCTCACAACAGAGTACATCGCTGCAGCTAGGGCGCCGCTAGGCTGGCAGGCGGTGAGCAGTAAAGGATAGACGTTGGCAATTGGACCGACAGGTGTCGCTAGCGTAGCATGTATATCCTTTCGTTAAAGTAATTTATGTGATTACATTACAGTGTGCTAACTAAAATATGGACGAAAGTACATCTAAACATATCTTTACAAAATTATTCATAACAATTAATTAAGGTTGACGATAAAGATTATTCGTATAGCGTTAATTATGCAGATTACCTATGTAAAAGCTGAATTTATATTTGGTACAGTTGCCGCAAACTGATATACAATAGATTACTTAACATAGCATTTAACAGTTAACAAGTACCACAGACACACGTACAAATACATTAACATGTTTAATTGTTTTTCTTTTGTATTGTATCTGGTGTTGTATAATATAATTATTTTGCATGTAGTCGTGACGTATAAATGTTTTCCAGATCTGAAGATGGTAACGTTGATTACCGAAACTTGTTATCGAAAATAAAGGTTACTATTAGCGATCTTGGCAAAGTCGTTCATCTTCTCTATCTCTAACAGTTTACGCCATGGTCACGTGAACATAAATAAGATCAAGTATTACGGAAAACATTAACAACATAATGCAGTCGGAAATTGCGACTGAAGATCTTCCAGAAGATCGTTGAGCAGTATATCAGAAACCTCATGGAAACACAGAGTCCTTCATCAGTGCAGTGCATTATGAGAAATGATTTACAGTTTAGGAAGTGTTGATGAGTCCCTCACTGTTTTATTGCTGAAACTAATATTTGAAGTTAAAAAGATAAAGCCCGCATCTCGTGGTCGTGCGGTAGCGTTCTCGCTTCCCACGCCCGGGTTCCCGGGTTCGATTCCCGGCGGGGTCAGGGATTTTCTCTGCCTCGTGATGGCTGGGTGTTGTGTGCTGTCCTTAGGTTAGTTAGGTTTAAGTAGTTCTAAGTTGTAGGGGACTGATGACCATAGATGTTAAGTCCCATAGTGCTCAGAGCCATTTGAACCATTTGAAAGATAAAGCGCGAGGATGTGTTATTTTTTGACGTATTACTAATAAGGAATTTGTTTTATAGACAGCTACAGTGTCAGACTGGAACGGGTTAACAACTAAAAAACTATAGGTTTGTTTCTAAATAAATTTTCTGCTACCAGTCACGATTTTTCTTTATTTACTTTTGCCACGACGTGTTTCGGGAAATGTTTCCCATTTTCAAGTGCGTTTTTTTGTGTGCATTAAGCTATTTCTATTGATGTTATCAATGTGTGAGAGTCTGCTTCATTTCGTTAACTTTTACTGCAATATATAAGAAACACGCGATTTTTTAGTTGGTTATCTATTCTTTTGGTGAAGTTAGTGGCGAAATTTAGAAGAATTTGTACTTAGTTTTCTAATGGTCCATTTGTGCGGAGTCTCATACACACTAAACATCACACACAACTTGTTGTACACTTTACACATCGAAAATATCTTATATAAGCAAAACACTTTACACATCGAAAATATCTTATGTAAGCAAAACAGTTACAAAGATCTTCTTACAAGTAGTCAGAGGTAACATTATAGGTCTTCCACAAATTATGATATGCTTTTGTACAGAGGTTATTTATCTTAACAATTTGGCTCATAAATTACTTATATCGATTTTACAATTCTGCTTATTTCTATGCTTTACTATTTTTATTTAAATGTACTATCGAAACATCTGAAGAAATTCACTGATTGACCTTCAAGTTTTTCGTTTAATATTATGTCTTCATATTTTTTGTAATGTGAATATATCTCTACTTCTTCTAGCAAATCATTTTATGTCCTTCGTTTAGTCGGTGGAGTACTTTGACATTTTGCTCTGTTTTCCCAAATGGGTATCCTGTATTATGTATGTGTGTTGCTATTGCTGACATAGTGTGTCTGTTGTGTGTGTGTAGGCTTCAATGTGCTCTGTGTAGCTGTGTAGCTGGTGTTGAAATTTCGGCCTGTTTGTCCTAGGTAGAACATGGACCATTCCTGGCATGTTACCCTGTATATTCCAGAGTCTGAATATAGATCATGATGACACTTTGTATTATGTATGAGTTTTTGTTGTAATTTATTAGATGTAGACAACCTAATTTTTTCTTTGTGATTCTTGAAAATATTTGCAATCTTCTGTGATACATTGCCTATGTATGGGATACTAGGTATACATTTGTTTTTATCTTGTTCTTCCGTGGTTTGCACGTGGGTCTTTCTTCACTTTGTCTAGGATTGTATCAACCATGGAAATATTGTAACCATAGGCAACTGCAGTCTTTTTGACTGTGTTTATATATTGTTGCATGTTTTCATGGTTCAACCGTATTTTTGTTACCCTGTGTAGCATTGACCTGTATACTGCCTGTTTTTGGATATTTCGGTGACATGAGGTTGCAGGGACTGTGGTGTCAGTCATTGAGTTTTTCCTACAAATTTTGAATGTGCGTGTGTTGTCTTGTAATATTTATGTCCAGAAACTTTATATTGAAACAATTTAGAATGTCTGTGATGTCTTTGGTATCACCTTTCACTAACAATAGTGTATCATCTACATATCTGCTATAAAATTCTATTTTCTTTAGGCAAGGTTCTTTCAAAAACCATTTAGAATGGATGAAATCACAACTAAAAAACTGTGGTCTCCTGACAAAGATGCTTTCTATGGTATTACCTATGATCACGAAGCCCAGGGCATCAAGTCTCTGTTTACGAGAATGCAAGATTGTTTTATCGAGTCGTCGCCACTTATTTTACGAGACATCGGTTAGAAACACTGAATCAGAGCACAAATCATGGAACGCTCCAAGGTTAGTAAATCTCACAGTAGGCTACTGTAGGGTCTCCTATGCAAAAAAAAATCACAAAATAACACAACTCGCCCTTAATATAAGCATAAAGATGAGAGGATGAAGCAATCCCAGTAGTCTGTTCACCTATCATTCACAGTTTGATTTATTACGGTTTGAAAAAAACTATTTGTGATCTAGAGGCTACCGTCTTTTACTGTTAGTGCAAAGGTCCTACATTCTACAATGAGAACATTTCAGCCCCGTGCTAGGACATTAGGAGCGTATGTGTCCAAGTACCAGTACCAAACATTTGTTTGGATTTGAAAGAACCATCGAAGCAGCGGAAGCTAATGAACATTTGACGCCACTAGTTCAAAAACTGAACGGAACTCTGGGTTTTCTATAACAGCAGCAGAAGTGAAATAAAATATACGTAAACTCATGAGACATTTATATACTGATAGAAATTACTTCTGACGTCACAGGTAGTGGAGCTGTTAAACGTGCGAGCCGTGAAGAATGTGTGAGAGTGCGAATCAGAGCATTTGATGCGGCCATACAGTGGGTGGGTGCCCTGTGGCACGTAGCACGTTCCATTTCGAAGATCGTGAAGCCACTTTCATCTACATCCGTACTCTGGAAGCCACCAAACCACCTCATAGTGTATTGTAGAGACTGCATTGTGTATGCCTGTCTCTCTCTCTCTCTCTCTTTCTATCTCCCTCCCTCGTCTATTCTTGAAAGGCGCGCGGGACGACTAATGATGATGATGTTTGGTTTGTGGGGTGTCAACTGCACGGTCATCAGCTCCTGTACAAAGTCCCAAATTTTACACAGTCCCATTTTTTTCACAGTCCAATCTAGACACTGTCGCGAATGATGATGATGATGATGATGATGATGATGATGAACTGGTGAGTACAACACAAACACACAGTCCCTGGGCAGAGAAAATCACCAACCTGGCTGGGAATCGAACCTGGGACCCCATGATCAAGAGGCAGGAACGCTAACCACTAGACCACGAGCTGCGGACGGGAAGACTAACTGTTGGTTAAGCCTCCGTGAGAGCTAGCATCTTTGTACGCGTAATTTTGTCTTCATGGTTTTTCCGAAAGAAATACGTAGGAGGAAGCCATATACACCTTAAGTCAAATAACAATACACCACGAAGGAACTATCCGAATGGAGCGGAAATGGGTAGATGTGATGTAAAAATTATTATAATTTCAGAAAAATTAGACGACTTATTCGAGAGAAATAATTTCACAAACTGAGAAAGTCAATAACAGGTTGCTCTATGACCCTTGTGCAAGCAGCTATTCGGTTCTGCGTTGATTGATACGCTTGTTGGATTTCATCGTGAGGGATATCGTGCCAAATTCTGCCCAACTGGCGTCTTAGATCGTCACTCTGGTTGGAGGGCCTTGCCAGTAATGCTCCAAATCTTGTCAACTGGAGACAGATCCGATGAACTTGCTGATCAAGGTAGAGCTTTTCAAGCATGAAGACAAGTAATAAAAACTCCCGCTGTATGTGGGTGATCATTATCTTGCTGAAATTTCAGTCCAGGCTGGCTTGCCATGAAGGGCAACAAACGTGGGAGTATAATATCGTCAACGCACCTGTGTTGCCGCAAGGGCGCCGCTGATAGCAGCCAAAGAGGTCCAGCTATGAAAAGAAACGGCGCCCCAGACCATCACTCCTGGTTGTCGCACAGTACGGTGGGCAACACTCAGGCTGAAATCCCACCGCTGATCGGGGCGTCTCCAGACACTTTTTCACTGGTCATCTGGGCTCACCTCGAAGCGGGATTCATCTCTGAGGGCAACCCTACTCCATACAACGAGGTTCCAGCCCGAACGTACCCGACAGTATTGCAGACGAGCTTGTTGGTGCACAGTGGTCTATGTTAGTCTGCACAAGGGGCGCCGTGAGCTGAGCCCCATGTCTGTGAACCGCCTGTTAATTGTCCTAGTGGTCACTGAAGGACCAGTTGCACGTTGGGTCTATGATGATGATGAATCCGGGGTTCTGAGTGCCTCTCTGACTATTACTCGTTTCTCACGTTCTGTCGTCTCTCCAGTTCGTCCTCTTCCTTCTTGATGCTGCCTTCGACCATGGTTTACCTGTCACCTTCGTCGAACAGTGACTTCGCTTCTTTTCAAATATCGAGCGATTCCCCTAATACTCCAGCTGGCTACTTTGAGCCCAGCTACATGTCTTCACTTAAATGCCGGCCGGGGTGGCCGAGCGGTTCTGGGCACTACAGTCTGGAACCGCGCGACCGCTACGGTCGCAGGTTCGAAACCTGCCTCGGACATGGATATGTGTGATGTCCTTAGGTTAGTTAGGTTTAAGTAGTTCTAAGTACTAGGGGACTGATGACCCCAGATGTTAAGTCCCATAGTGCTCAGAGCCATTCACTTAAATGCTGCCATCTGCGTGTATTGTTCACGCACTTGTCTGCGTGGCATAGTTACCATACAACTGAGTACACGAATGAAATTCACAAACATGTCATGCCTTGGTATCGCTATGTCCCCTATTTACTATTCTTACAAGCTGCACGGTGTAATTGCCCTGCAGCATCACCCATTCTTTCAATGGCCAGCAAGTTCACAATTTTGCATTTTCCATCGATACCTGTATGCATATGAATTTGTGACCAAAATGCCACCGCTGTCGGGAAAGACATCAAGCGTAAAGGTATGCAGTTGGTCTGCAATAATTTTCGTGGTGTCCACAGCAGTCATGGTGCCTTCGATCACTAACAGAAGGTCCATGGAAGCCCAGGTGAATGTCCCCTATAACATAATAATGTTCCATTGGCCCGTGCCTGTTACTTTCAACATGTTTCGAGCAGAAAAATGTTGCCATCAACATGCTGTAGCAAGATACACGTTTCCGTTTATCTGCCGTCCCATTTCGATAATCGCCTGCTCTTTGCACTAAAAACTGACACTGTCGTTGGGTCAACGTGGCAGCACGTTTCGGTACTTACTGCGGAGTCCTCTGTTCTGAAGCAAGTGACCGACGACAGACCAGTAATGCTACACCATGTCAGTGAATAACGGAAGAAGCGAAAATAAAGATGTTAAAAGAGCTAAAGCACATACAGTGGACAAATCTGTCAACAGAATACGAATTACTGACTTTGACAAAGGAATACTCAGTATTGAAGGTGTTACAAAGAAATAAACGCTGGCACCAGAACGAATCTTTAGCAGGAGATACGACGGACGTGCACTAACGCCAACAGGGCATCCTGGTAAAAAGTGAAGAAAAAATGTGCTTAATTCTTTAACGCTGGCGGTTGTCGCACTGTGTGGCCTCGCTTGGGACGGAATAGTTCGCGCGGGCAAGCTCCGCTGTACACGGAAGTATAGTGACTGCGATAAGCTCAAGATTCTTTTTGTGCGAAACTACAGGGTGATTCAAAAAGAATACCACAACTTTAGGAATTTAAAACTCTGCAACGACAAAAGGCACAGCTAAGAACTATCTGTCGGCGAATTAAGGGAGCTATAAAGTTTCATTTAGTTGTACATTTGTTCGCTTTAGGCGCTGTTGACTAGGCGTCAGCGTCAGTTGATACTAAGATGGCGACCGCTCAACAGAAAGCTTTTTGTGTTATTGAGTACGGCAGAAGTGAATCGACGACAGTTGTTCAGAGTGCATTTCGAACGAAGTATGGTGTTAAACCTCCTGATAGGTGGTGTATTAAACGTTGGTATAAACAGTTTACAGAGAATGGGTGTTTGTGCAAAGGGAAAAGTTCTGGACGGCCGAGAACGAGTGATGAAAATGTAGCACGCATCCAGCAAGCATTTGTTCGCAGCCCAGGAAAATCGACTCGCAGAGCTAGCAGAGAGCTGCAAATTCCACAATCAACTGTATGGAGAGTCCTACGAAAAAGGTTAGTTATGAAACCTTATCGTCTGAAATTGGTTCAAGCACTGTCTGCAGCTGATAAGATTAAAAGAATCGATTTCTGTGATTTTATCCTTGCACAAATGGAAACAGATGAATCTTTCGTTTCAAAGATTGTGTTTAGTGATGAAGCAACTTTCCACACTAACGGGAAAGTCAACCGTCACAATGTCTGTATATGGGGCACTGAGAATCCGCGGGAAACAACTCAGTATGAACGTGACTCGCCTAAGGTGAACGTTTTCTGTGCCATTTCAGCCAATAAAGATTTTGGTCCCTTTTTCTTCGAAGGTGCTACTGTAACTGGACTACAGTATCTGGAGATGTTAAAGAATTGGCTGTTCCCTCAGCTCGAACAAGAAGCACAACAATTCACATTTCAGCAGGATGGAGCGCCACCACATTGGCACTTATCTGTCCGTAACTACCTGAACGTCAACTACCCGAGGTGATGGATCGGCCGCCAGGCAGCCCGTGACAGAGCACTTCATCACTGGCCTCCAAGAAGCCCAGATCTTACCCCCTGCGATTTTTTCTTATGGGGGTATGTTAAGGATATGGTGTTTCGGCCACCTCTCCCAGCCACCATTGATGATTTGAAACGAGAAATAACTGCAGCTATCCAAACTGTTACGCCTGATATGCTACAGAGAGTGTGGAACGAGTTGGAGTATCGGGTTGATATTGCTCGTGTGTCTGGAGGGGGCCATATTGAACATCTCTGAACTTGTTTTTGAGTGAAAAAAAACCTTTTTAAATACTCTCTGTAATAATGTATAACAGAAGGTTATATTATGTTTCTTTCATTAAATACACATTTTTAAAGTTGTGGTATTCTTTTTGAATCACCCTGTATAAGGGGCACTCAAACGAAAAACGAACACCAGCCATAACACACAGGCATCGCGACAGGGTCCCACTGCTTCGATACTCTCAGCGCTGTGGTAGGAGAACGACGGAGCCCCACATCACAGGTGCAGGCAGTTGTTGGGTGATGACATTGGTTGTTGGCGGAATAGTCTAGTGTGGTCGTTCAGTTGTCGTAGTATCCGACTGCTAGCGCCTACGATTCGACTAGTCTTTAGATAACAGTGTAGCAAACGCGGCCTGCGCGCTCTTTATGTGTACTCCAGTGATCACATGGAAACAGGTTCCCCTGGTGTGGAACGACACTTGAATGAGTGCTGCACTTCAGCGGTTTGGTTGGGAAACACTGCAACATCCTCCGTACAGCCCGGATTTTTCACCGTGGCATTTTTACATCTTTGCCGACCTGAAGAAAGATATGCGTGGACGTCGGCTTCAATCGGACGAGAGAGTGCAAGAGAGCGTATGGTTGTGGAAATATCAGCAGCGGACCGCGTACTACGAAACAAGAAATGATCGTCTCCCGGTGGGAGAAGTGTCTTAACGTGTGTGGTGATTACTTTTGAATGGAACCAGTACATGGTCCCGTTGTGAAGGCTGCTCTGATTTCATTTGATTGCCCCTCAAAATCCAAATTCATCCATACAAAACAACCTTGCACTTTTGATTCTTAAGCAGTCTCAAAGTGCTTGTTGATTCGCAGCCTCTGAGCCTATTCCAATGCATCTAACACGCAGAGGGATACCAGCGGCGGACCAATACAAATAAACACCCCATTAACCTTACTCTGCAAACTATATTTCGGCAGAGAATTGTCACAAGATTGATACTGTGCAATGTGAAGACTGTTCATAACTGTTGCTCTCCATCAAATAAAGGAAATTTCATCAGAGCGGCATGCTCCCTCAAAAATGGCTCCCGAAATAGATACGTCTTAAGACTCCTAGGTACTGTAGAACGAATGTAATGGCTGTCTTCCTTCGAACAAGGTCCCACATGGTATTCTAAACCCCCAAGGCACGCCACTGGCTGATGTCTAAACGTTTCTCATAAGACAGTGACTTAATAAAGAATTTGAGGAAGTATTTGAATCGATACGTATTGAACCTGGTTAATACGACATTTAAAGAAAGTAGCAATACGAATATTATATATCTTGATGGTTCAAATGGCTCTGAGCACTATGGGACTCAACATCTGTGGTCATAAGTCCCGCAGAACTTAGAATTACTTAAACCTAACTAACCTAAGGACAACACACACATCCATTCCCGAGGCAGGATTCGAACCTGCGACCGTAGCAGTCGCGCGGTTCCTGACTGAGCGCCTAGAACCGCTAGACCACCACGGCCGGCATATATCTTGAAAAAGATAAAATTGGTGGTGAGCAAATGAAAGAGCTAACATGCACCTTTTAAATTACTGATCTGCAAAGCAAATTCTAATGCACAGAACTTCAGATCACAACGTAATGGTATTGAACAGTGCCTGAAATGCAAGGTGAGAGATACAGAATAAGGCAGAATAAGTGAATCCGGAAACTTGCCGAGGTTGTGTTGAATGTGCTAAGTAAAGGCTCAGGATTCTTCCTCTTCTTCTTACCCTTTCCTCGTGTCTCCAAGGAGTTGAGCTGTTACTTCCGATATGGTAATGTTATTGATCGTGTGTGGTCGGTGACCCTTCCTGACGCCACAAAAGTATCAGTAGTAGTACTGTAGAAAACGAGTTGAATGCAGTAAAGAAGGAAAGCGGGGTACCAACTGTACAACGAAAAGCAGATACATAAGAGCAATGGATAGCTCCGAAAATAATCAAATCGTAAGAATGGAACTGGAAGTCAGCAGTATACACTGAGGTGACAAAGTCATGGGATGGCCATATGCACATATAGAGATAGAGGAAGTATCGGATACACTAGATATAAAAAGGCATTACATTGGCAGATCTCTCTCTTGTGCTCATGTGATTCATGTGAAAAGGGTTCCAACGTAATTATGGCCGCATGACGCAAACAGGCGTATTTCGTGCAAAAAGCTGGCCGAAGGAAGTGTTTGGTATTTTCTGTTCTGTGAGACACTAGAGAAGATATTTATAGGATAATAATACAGTTACATGCTTTATAACATGAAATAAAACAAAACTGTGTTATTTTTATTAGATTCTTTATTTCTTAGTTTCAATGCTGTGTATTATACTGACGATGCATTCCAGTCTTGTTCATTTCAGCAGCGCGTTTGTATTGCAGATTCTTCCTCATCATCATTTTCAGCTTTGGGGACCTGTCTAATCTATCCTTCGCTTTAGAACAGTAAATGCAATGTTTCTCTTAAGTATGATTTTCTGGTTAGTGCTTTCTGCTGGCTTTGGCTGCTTCTTCTGATAAACTGCCTATGGGGAAGACAACAAGTTCAACGACATTTGGGCTACGCACTAAAATCTTGTGTACTGTGGGGCGCACAGGATGCCGTGGATATACACTACTGGCCATTAAAATTGCTACACCACGAAGATGACGTGCTACAGACGTGAAATTTAACCGACAGGAAGAAGATTCTGTGATACGCAAATGATTAGCTTTTCAGAGCATTCACGCAAGGTTGGCGCCGGTGGCGACACCTACAACGTGCTGACATGAGAAAGTTTCCAATCGATTTCTCATACACAAACAGCAGTTGACGGTGTCGCCTGGTGAAACATAGTTTTGATGCCTCGTGTAAGGAGGAGAAATGCGTACCACCAGGTTTCCGACTTTGATAAAGGTCGGATTGTAGCTTATCGCGATTGCGGTTCATCGTATCGCAACATTGCTGCTCGCGTTGGTCTAGATCCAATGACTGTTAGCAGAATATGGAATCGGTGATTCAGGAGGGTAATACGGAACGCCGTGCTGGATCCCAACGGCCTCGTATCACTAGCAGTCGAGATGACAGGGATCTTATCCGCATGGCTGTAACGGATCGTGCAGCCACGTCTCGATCCCTGAGTCAACGGATGGGAACGTTTGCAAGACAACAACCATCTGCACGAACAGTTAGACAACGTTTGCAGCAGCAAATCAGTTCGCAGACCATGGCTGCGGTTACCCTTGACACTGCATCACAGACAGGAGCGCTTGCGGTGGTGTACTCAACGACGAACCTAGGTCCACGAATGGCAAAACGTCATTTTCTCGGATGAATCCATGTTCTGTTTACAGCATCATGAAGGTCGAATCCGTGTTTGACGCCATCGCGGTGAACGCACATTGGAAGCGTGTATTCGTCATCACCATACTGGCGTATCACCCAGCGTGATGTTATGGGGTGCCATTGGTTACACGTCTCGGTCACCTCTTGTTCGCAGTGACGACACTTTGAACAGTGGATGTTACATTTCAGATGTGTTACTACCCGTGGCTCTACCCTTCATTCGATCCCTGCGAAACCCTACATTTCAGCAGGATAATGCACGACCGCATGTTGCTGGTCCTGTACGGGCCTTTTAGATACAGAAAATGTTCGACTGCTGCCCTGGCCAGCATATTCTCCAGATCTCTCGCCAATTGAAAACGTCTGGTCAATGGTGGCCAAGCAACTAGCTCGTCACAATACGCCAGTCACTACTCTTGATGAAGTGTGGTATCGTGTTGAAGCTGCATGGGCATCTGTACCTGTACACGCCGTCCAAGCTCTGTTTGAGTCAATGCCCAGGCGTATCAAGGCCGTTATTACGACCAGAGGTGGTTGTTCTGGGTACTGATTTCTCAGGATCTATGTGCCCAAACTGCGTGAAAATGTAATCACATGTCAGTTATAGTATAATATATTTGTCCAATGAATACTCGTTTATCATCTGCATTTCTTCTTGGTGTAGCAATTTTAATGGCCATTAGTGTAAATCAATATAGTCTTCGTGCTTCGAGCGTATAAGTAGAAAATTTGTCTATGTATATCTTACGTCCATTGGTGATAACTTCTAGAATAACTCTGAATCGATAGATGGTTCAGATCTACACCTGTTATTTTTGCTGATCTACATCTACATCTATACTCCGCGAGCCACCTTACGGTGTGTGGCGGAGGGTACTTATTGTACCACTATCTGATCCCCCCTTCCCTGTTCCATTCACGAATTGTGCGTGGGAAGAACGACTGCTTGTAAGTCTCCGTATTTGCTCTAATTTCTCGGATCTTTTCGTTGTGATCATTACGCGAGATATATGTGGGCGGTAGTAATATGTTGCCCATCTCTTCCCGGAATGTGCTCTCTCGTAATTTCGATAATAAACCTCTCCGTATTGCGTAACGCCTTTCTTGAAGTGTCTGCCACTGGAGCTTGTTCAGCATCTCCGTAACGCTCTCGCGCTGACTAAATGTCCCCATGACGAATCGCGCTGCTTTTCGCTGGATCATGTCTATCTCTTCTATTAATCCAACCTGGTAAGGGTCCCATACTGATGAGCAATACTCAAGAATCGGACGAACAAGCGTTTTGTAAGCTACTTCTTTCGTCGATGAGTCACATTTTCTTAGAATTCTTCCTATGAATCTCAACCTGGCGCCTGCTTTTCCCACTATTTGTTTTATGTGATCATTCCACTTCAGATCGCTCCGGATAGTAACTCCTAAGTATTTTACGGTCGTTACCGCTTCCAATGATTTACCACCTATGGCATAATCGTACTGGAATGGATTTCTGCCCCTATGTATGCGCATTATATTACATTTATCTACATTTAGGGAAAGCTGCCAGCTGTCGCACCATTCATTAATCCTCTGCAGGTCTTCCTGGAGTACGTACGAGTCTTCTGATGTTGCTACTTTCTTGTAGACAACCGTGTCATCTGCAAATAGCCTCACGGAGCTACCGATGTTGTCAACTAAGTCATTTATGTATATTGTAAACAATAAAGGTCCTATCACGCTTCCTTGCGGTACTCCCGAAATTACCTCTACATCTGCAGATTTTGAACCGTTAAGAATGACATGTTGTGTTCTTTCTTCTAGGAAATCCTGAATCCAATCACAAACCTGGTCCGATATTCCGTAAGCACGTATTTTTTTCACTAAACGTAAGTGCGGAACCGTATCAAATGCCTTCCTGAAGTCCAGGAATACGGCATCAATCTGCTCGCCAGTGTCTACGGCACTGTGAATTTCTTGGGCAAATAGGGCGAGCTGGGTTTCACATGATCTCTGTTTGCGGAATCCATGTTGGTTATGATGAAGGAGATTTGTATTATCTAAGAACGTCATAATACGAGAACACAAAACATGTTCCATTATTCTACAACAGATTGACGTAAGTGAAATAGGCCTATAATTATTCGCATCTGATTTATGACCCTTCTTGAAAATGGGAACGACCTGTGCTTTCTTCCAGTCGCTAGGTACTTTACGTTCTTCCAGAGATCTACGATAAATTGCTGATAGAAAGGGGGCAAGTTCTTTAGCATAATCACTGTAGAATCTTAAGGGTATCTCGTCTGGTCCGGATGCTTTTCCGCTACTAAGTGATAGCAGTTGTTTTTCAATTCCGATATCGTTTATTTCAATATTTTCCATTTTGGCGTCCGTGCGACGGCTGAAGTCAGGGACCGTGTTACGATTTTCCGCAGTGAAACAGTTTCGGAACACTGAATTCAGTATTTCTGCCTTTCTTCGGTCGTCCTCTGTTTCGGTGCCATCGTGGTCAACGAGTGACTGAATAGGGGATTTAGATCCGCTTACCGATTTTACATATGACCAAAACTTTTTAGGGTTCTTGTTTAGATTGTTTGCCAATGTTTTATGTTCGAATTCGTTGAATGCTTCTCTCATTGCTCTCTTTACGCTCTTTTTAGCTTCGTTCAGCTTTTCCTTATCAGCTATGATTCGACTACTCTTAAACCTATGGTGAAGCTTTCTTTGTTTCCGTAGTACCTTTCGTACATGATTGTTATACCACGGTGGATCTTTCCCCTCGCTTTGGACCTTAGTCGGTACGAACTTATCTAAGGCGTACTGGACGATGTTTCTGAATTTTTTCCATTTTTGTTCCACATCCTCTTCCTCAGAAATGAACGTTTGATGGTGGTCACTCAGATATTCTGCGATTTGTGCCCTATCACTCTTGTTAAGCAAATAGATTTTCCTTCCTTTCTTGGCATTTCTTATTACACTTGTAGTCATTGATGCAACCACTGACTTATGATCACTGATACCCTCTTCTACATTCACGGAGTCGAAAAGTTCCGGTCTATTTGTTGCTATGAGGTCTAAAACGTTAGCTTCACGAGTTGGTTCTCTAACTATCTGCTCGAAGTAATTCTCGGACAAGGCAGTCAGGATAATGTCACAAGAGTCTCTGTCCCTGGCTCCAGTTCTGATTGTGTGACTATCCCATTCTATACCTGGTAGATTGAAGTCTCCCCCTATTACAATAGTATGATCACGAAACTTCTTCACGACGTTCTGCAGGTTCTCTCTGAGGCGCTCAACTACTACGGTTGCTGATGCAGGTGGCCTATAGAAGCATCCGACTATCATATCTGACCCACCTTTGATACTTAACTTAACCCAGATTATTTCACATTCGCATTCGCTAATAACTTCACTGGATATTATTGAATTCTTTACTGCTATAAATACTCCTCCACCATTGGCGTTTATCCTATCCTTGCGGTATATATTCCATTCTGTGTCTAGGATTTCGTTACTGTTCACTTCCGGTTTTAACCAACTTTCCGTTCCTAATACTATATGCGCACTATTTCCTTCAATAAGAGATACTAATTCAGGAACCTTGCCCTGGATACTCCTGCAGTTTACCAATATTACGTTAACTTTTCCTGTTTTTGGTCTCTGAGGACGGACGTTCTTTATCAACGATGATAATGTTCTCTCTGGTAAGCCGTCAGGTATTTTATCGTTTCGCCCAAGGGGGGGTCCCTCTAACCTAAAAAACCCCCGTGTGCACGCCACACGTACTCTGCTACCCTAGTAGCTGCTTCCGGTGTGTAGTGCACGCCTGACCTGTCTAGGGGGGCCCTACAGTTCTCCACCCAATAACGGAGGTCGATGAATTTGCAACCATTATAGTCGCAGAGTCGTCTGAGCCTCTGGTTTAGACCCTCCACACGGCTCCAAACCAGAGGACCGCGATCGACTCTGGGCACTATGCTGCAGATATTAAGCTCAGCTTGCACTCCGCGTGCGATGCTGGTTGTCTTCACCAAATCAGCCAGCCGCCGGAAGGAACCAAGGATGGCCTCAGAACCCAAGCGGCAGGCGTCATTCGTTCCGACATGTGCTACTATCTGCAGCCGGTCACACCCAGTGCGTTCAATAGCTGCCGGAAGGGCCTCCTCCACATTACGGACGAGACCCCCCGGCAAGCACACCGAGTGCACACTGGCATTCTTCCCCGACCTACCCGCTATTTTCCTGAGGGGCTCCATAACCCGCCTAACGTTGGAGCTCCCTATAACTAATAGGCCCGCCCTCTGTGACTGTCGGGACCTTGCCGGAGAATCGGCCACTGGCCCAACAGGCGAGGCATCCTGTGGTGGCTCGGAAACGATGTCATCACCACTAGGAAGCACCCCGTACCTGTTGGAAAGGGGTAAGGCAGCCGCCACGCGGCCAGATCCCACCTTCGCCTTTCGGCCAGGCACGCGCGAGCCCACCACTGTCCGCCATTCACCCTGGAGTGATGGCTGACCGGTAAGATGCTCACTGCCGGAAGACGCAGCGACATCAGGGGTTCCATGTGATTCCAAGGCCACCGAAGTAGGCATAGGTCTCACCACAGTTGCCCCAACGCCACTACGAGCCGACGCCTGCGCCTCGAGCTCGATGAGCCTAACAGACAAAGCCTCCACCTGTCCCCGAAGAGTGGCCAATTCTCCTTGCGTCCGCTCACAACAACCACAGTCCCTACACATGACTATGTTTACCCTACTCTATACGGTGACAAATTCCCAAGATAATCTTCTGATGAGCTACTCTGATAATCAAGAAACACTCACTGAAATACGAGACGCGAAAACTACGCTAGGTTTTCCCAGAAAAACTATTTAAAAGCTAAGCGCAGCAAATAAGTACAAAAACACTGTTATTGAAATAAAAGGTTCTACCTAGTAAGCACTCGAACACGCAAGAAATTACAAAAATAAACTAGTAATTACACAGATAACTGAAAATAAGTCGCTGCTGTTTGTAAAATATGTAAGAAGCAAACGGTGTACTCGCCTTAGTAGTAGCAGGAGCTAGCGATGCGCTCTCGCTGACGGTCTAACTGTCGTTTCAGGAATTGCAAAAAATCTTCTACTGGTATTTCCGTCATTTCTGTTTCCATAGCCTTGCTTGGGAACGTTTACAATTAATCTCAATCAATTTCTAAGCATACCTTGTGTGACTTTCTTCTGTCTTTAACAATTTTCTTTTCCTATTTTGAACGGAAATGCTACTTCTTGATGTTTCTTTAATAGGAAATATGCAAATAATTGTGAAAAATCTAATTCAGGCATGGAGCATAACAGAACGAAGATCTTGTGTATTTACTACTTTGGTTTTTCACAGGTCATTCAAGTGTTTTGAGGTAGCCTTGCAAATGTAGTATCCCGCTGTCGATGCAGTCTCTGTTGCTGCATTGCAGATCTTTGCAATGCACAGTTATCAGCAGTGTGTGTTTTATGGATAAGTAACCCTGTGTTCTTGCAGTTCTTTGTTTCTTCTATTTGCCTGTTGATATAAACAATTTCTTCATTAATAAGATCAGCTTTTTCATAAATAAATCTAATTCTTATTGGTCTCCAATAGCAAAGGGATGATGGTGTAGGATTTTTCCAAAGAGATAGGTCTGAATTCGTGCGACTAATAAGTTTGAGGCGCACTAAATGTTGTGTCTAGACAAGACAGCCTAGACACAATGAGAGGAAGCCGAAAGGCACGCGCTTAAACTCACGCAGGCTGGCGTGAGGTCTGAAACAGGATACGTAATGAATGCTATAAAGAAAAGTACGTAGCTTCTGGAATACTTAACTTTAATCCACATTTGTAGAATATCGCTCTTGATGATACATTAATAGAATCTCAATATCTATTGAATACGGCGCCTTGCTAGGTCGTAGCAAATGTAGCTGAAGGCTATGCTAACTATCGTCTCGGCAAATGAGAGCGTATTTGTCAGTGTGGCTTCGCTAGCAAAGTCTGCTGTACAACTGGGGCGAGTGCCAGGACGTCTCTCTAGACCTGCCGTGTGGTGGCGCTCGGCCTGCAATTACTGACAGTGGCGACACGCGGGTCCGACGTATACTAATGGACCGCGGCCGATTTAAAAGCTACCACCTAGCAAGTATGGTGTCTGGCGGTGACACCACACTAAAGATTGAAACATTTTTGCATTAGAATCACGGTTGTCTTCAAATTTTTGTTAAACTGAATTTGCTGAGTACTGTCATTACCCCATTTATAGACAAGTTCCTATTTATTTACGTCACAATTTGGTAGATCATTTAAAACCTCGTCCAAACATAATATTAATCGCTTACATGTATGATTAAGCAAGGCTTGAAGTTGAGTCTCCGAACATGTAGCAGTCACCTGTCAAGATTCAGTCACGGGATAGCACTGCTTTTTAACCTCTTGAAGGATATTGTAACAGGTATAGACATTCTTATCACCTGTTCGGATTATTTCTCACTGTTTCCTTGTCATGAGGCCGCCACAAAAATTCACAAGGCTTGGATATATGTGAAAGTCGTTTGTTTTGCTTGTGAGTGTTTACGATCTAATGCTTTTCTATATTAAGTTCACCGTGTGGGAGATGAAGTATATCTTTAACCGCTTTGGAACCGTCAACATTTCCAGACTCTCGGAGCTTCATTGACCAGCATAGTTAATTCTGTGATTCCAAAATTGATTCTCAGTAGCTGTGTCTTACGCCTTTTACTGTGTTCGCTTAATACTACGAAAGACATTGCATCATCTAACAGCTACCGCCCACGAGCTGTAATACGAAATAATGAAACGCCGCGTTACAGTGATGGTATACCAAATCAAGTTTTGCAAGATAGAATTTTAATTGTACTTTTCAGACAATTATGGTTATTTTTTAAGAAGGTACTTTGTAAAGTAAGCCATCGTTTCTTTAACTGCGACTTTATATAAGACAGTCTACGCTTAAAATCTTTCTTTTCTTCATCAGGGAATGTAGGATCTGATAATATATGAGTTTCTATTAAGCCCAATCTTTTTACAAACTATATTTCAGAATCTCTCTTCTGAAGGTCATAGAGGCCTTTTCTTGTCATAATCTGGACCTTCGAAGGACCTAGGATAAAAATAAAATGTTTCAGAATTCATTTAGGAGATTACTCATTAATGTAAAACAATTGTACAAAATCAAACTGCGGTATTCAGCGGTTATTTTCTTTACAGTTCCAGTAGAAGAATGATTTTTCTGCCTCACTCTGGTAATAAATATGCAGGAAAGTATCCTGAACAGCATCATAAAAATGATTACTAATAAAAGTAGTAAATAATATGAAGGAAAATAATTTTAAATATCGGTACATACCCGGATCGTCGGAATTCATATTGCGTTTCACCCCACTTCAAATAAAAACATACTTTAACACATTCACAAACAGACTGATTTCAAGCCAGTAGAGAAGTTACATATGCACGACAGGCGAGACGCAAATATAGTCTGGTTCTACCGCTTCTCAGTGCACAACAAGTAAATAACACACTGCCTCAGCAAAGCCGCATCTATCAGGCTGTCGCAGGAATATATGCATTCCTGGAATTACTCGTATTTGAAAAGTGGACTTTTCGCCAACGTTTAGAGCAAAGTACCCCCATGTGCGACTGGAATTAACAGACATTTAACGCGAATGGTAGTTCGAGATAGACGCATGCGACATTTCGTTTTGGGTATTGTTAGGGAATTCAGTATTCCGAGATACAAAATGTGAAGAGTGTGCCGAGAATAGCAAATTTCAGGTATTACCTCTCACGACGGACAACTCAGTGACCGACGGCCTGCCCTTAGCGACTAAGAGAAGCGGCGTTTGCGTTGTGTTGTCAGTGCTAACATAAAAATAGGGGTAAGCTGCAGGGAAATGCGGGTAATACACAGTGTGTACAGGAACGAAGAGGAAACAATAAGACTGAAAGACCAAGAACAAAACGCTCGGATTAAAAAACTTGATTCAGTCTATGTACAGAAGAAGAAATGAGGGAAATAAAAGAAAGATTCAAGAAAGGGATTGAGATTCGCTGGTGACACTGCTATCCTCAGTTAAAGTGAAGAAGAATTGCATGGTGTACTGAATGGAATGAACAGTCTAATGAGTACAGAACATTTGACTGAGAGTAAATTGAAGAAAGACGAAAGTAATTGGAATTAGCGGAAATGAGAACAGCTAGAAACTTAACATCAAAATTTGTGATCACGAAGTAGATGATGTTAAGGAATTCTGCTACTTACTCAGCAAAATAACCTGTGGCAGACGGAGCAAGAAGGGTATAAGAAGTAGACTGGCACTGGCGAAAAATGTCATTCCTGGTCAAGGCAGGTCTGCCAGTATCAAACATAGATCTTAACTTAAGGAATACATTTCTGAGAACCTTTACAATTGGGCACAGCTTTATGTGGTTGTTAGATATTGACTGTGGGAAAACCAGAACAGAAGAAAATCGCAGCCTTTGAGATGTGGTGCTACAGAAGAATGTTGAAAATTTGGTGGAGTGATAAGGTAAGGAACAGGAGGCTGTCCGCCGGATCGACGAGGAAAGTAGAAGAAGGGACATGATGATAGGACACCTGTTACGGCATCAGGGTATGGTACGAAAGAGAGCTGTGGAGGGTAAAAACTGCATAGGAAGACTGGGATTGGAATACATACAGCAAGTAACTGAGGACGTAGGGTGCAGTTGCTACTCTGAGATGAAAAAGTTGGCACAGCAGAAGCATTTGTAGAGGGCTTCATCAGACCGTTCAGAAGACTGATGAAAAAAAAGCGCCATGTGTTAGGTCCAGGCACACGTGTCGCTATATGCTTTCTGAATTGGTGAAGCAAAGTTCAACGACAGTACAAAGTCCATACGAAGATGCAGTATATCGCACCAATCATATCTTTGAATTACCAATCAGGAAGCGTGATAGAGAGGAGACGTGTGTGCTTCCCGTGTCTGCCTGCAAGGGAGCCACTTGTGAATATCATTCTTTTGTAGTTTTGCTTGGCCTCCGGGCAGGGCTTTGTTCACCTGCTTCAGTAGCTGCTGTAATTTGCTTCTGCTGAAGAACAGATCAGATGGCTTACGACTTCCGCCACAGCTTCTCGCTTGTTTTAGTTCGGCTACAGAACAGACAGGCCTTCTGCCACTGCCTCTATTATTCTGCATTCGCCCTGGAAATATCACTCTTCATTTTTAATATCTTTTATCTCTTGCCAGCATTCCCTGTTTGCTATGAGACTGGTGTCCGTCCACGGTGGCTGAGTGGTCAGCGTGACAGAAAGTCAATCCTAAGGGCCCAGGTTCGATTCCCGGCTGGGTCGGAGATTTTCTCCGCTCAGGGACTGGGTGTTGTGTTGTCCTAATCGTCATCATTTGATCCCCATCGACGCGAAAGTCGCCGAAGTGGCGTCAAATCGAAAGACTTGCATCCGGCGAACGGTCTACCAGACGGGAGGCCCAGGTCACACGACATTGACATGAGATTGGCACTACGTCTCCCCTGGAGGATACCAATGTAAAAAATTTCGCTGCAATAACTGGAGATTTCTTTCGATTGTATTTATGGTTCTGATATAACAAAGGCTCCATCATGCCCGCAGCCCACTCGGCATCCCGCACAAATCATCACATTTTGAAACTTCCTGGCAGATTAAAACTGTGTGCCCGACCGAGACTCGAACTCGGGACCGAGTCTCGGTCGGGCACACAGTTTTAATCTGCCAGGAAGTTTCATATCAGCGAACACTCCGCTGCAGAGTGAAAATCTCATTCGGGAATCATCACATTATCTTTTTCAGTACTGTATCAATTATTTAACACCCTCACTAGGTCCCATTATATTCTATACGTAACTCATTAAGTAACTCTTCCTTTGCGCTATTTATACTGTTCATGAAAACCAGCGCACGCCGGTATCTGCCCTATGAGTCTCCGATATATTAGCAGTTCAAATCCGTTAACCACAATTGCTCACTAAATGTTTTACACCAATAGCGTACGTGGGAACATGTGCGGACTTACATTAAAGCAGTACAGTGAATAACAAACCAAAGAAATAATAAACTAGAAAAATAACTTTCCTGTAACATAAAAACAAAACAGTAACTTTAAAAAGGAAGTCCGTCCGAATGTGCACACGTCTCCAAATCCATCAAATCAAAATGTGTTGCTGAGTAACATTCACTGCTCTGTGGTTCTACACCGTGCACTTTAAAATACTTGCATCCTCCTTGATATCCTATTCGCAAGATGGTCGAAACGTGACTTAGTTACACAGGCCTGTCCCACTCTTGAACGAGCCCCCCTCCCCTCCCCTTCCCCCACCCCATTGGTCACCCAGTGTTCGAAGAACGTTACCGTGACGAGACTGCAAGTTTCAACTGGTTTCAGGCATAGTCAACCTGACTAAGGTCAGCAGATATCGCATTACAATCTGCTGAGTCCTGCCTCGTGGAGGAAGGTGATCTCGAGATGGACGCTTTGTCCTCGAGCGTCATCGTTTTGAAATACGAACACATCGCTGAAATGCTGACTGTAAGGCTGGACAATAGTATGAAGAATTCTGTCTAGATTCTGCGCAGTCCTCAATTACCTTCGACAGCTGCAAGAAGCGTCCGCCATCCGTACATGATAACGTCTCAAAATATGAATGAACCAGTGGGACGGAGTTCACAATACGTTTGTTGGTAACCAGTGGTCTCAGCACTCTTCTAAGACGAAAATCAGATTTAAGTATCTTTATTTCCAAATTACACTCCTGGAAATGGAAAAAAGAACATATTGACACCGGTGTGTCAGATCCACCATACTTGCTCCGGACACTGCGAGTGGGCTGTACAAGCAATTATCACACGCACGGCACAGCGGACACACCAGGAACCGCGGTGTTGGCCGTCGAATGGCGCTAGCTGCACAGCATTTGTGCACCGCCGCCGTCAGTGTCAGCCAGTTTGCCGTGGCATACGGAGCTCCATCGCAGTCTTTAACACTGGTAGCATGCCGCGACAGCGTGGACGTGAACCGTATGTGCAGTTGACGGACTTTGAGCGAGGGCGTATAGTGGGCATGCGGGAGGCCGGGTGGACGTACCGCCGAATTGCTCAACACGTGGGGCGTGAGGTCTCCACAGTACATCGATGTTGTCGCCAGTGGTCGGCGGAAGGTGCACGTGCCCGTCGACCTGGGACCGGACCGCAGCGACGCACGGATGCACGCCAAGACCGTAGGATCCTACGCAGTGCCGTAGGGGACCGCACCGCCACTTCCCAGCAAATTAGGGACACTGTTGCTCCTGGGGTATCGGCGAGGACCATTCGCAACCGTCTCCATGAAGCTGGGCTACGGTCCCGCACACCGTTAGGCCGTCTTCCGCTCACGCCCCAACATCGTGCAGCCCGCCTCCAGTGGTGTCGCGACAGGCGTGAATGGAGGGACGAATGGAGACGTGTCGTCTTCAGCGATGAGAGTCGCTTCTGCCTTGGTGCCAATGATGGTCGTACGCGTGTTTGGCGCCGTGCAGGTGAGCGCCACAATCAGCACTGCATACGACCGAGGCACACAGGGCCAACACCCGGCATCATGGTGTGGGGAGCGATCTCCTACACTGGCCGTACACCACTGGTGATCGTCGAGGGGACACTGAATAGTGCACGGTACATCCAAACCGTCATCGAACCCATCGTTCTACCATTCCTAGACCGGCAAGGGAACTTGCTGTTCCAACAGGACAATGCACGTCCGCATGTATCCCGTGCCACCCAACGTGCTCTAGAAGGTGTAAGTCAACTACCCCGGCCAGCAAGATCTCCGGATCTGTCCCCCATTGAGCATGTTTGGGACTGGATGAAGCGTCGTCTCACGCGGTCTGCACGTCCAGCACGAACGCTGGTCCAACTGAGGCGCCAGTTGGAAATGGCATGGCAAGCCGTTCCACAGGACTACATCCAGCATCTCTACGATCGTCTCCATGGGAGAATAGCAGCCTGCATTGCTGCGAAAGGTGGATATACACTGTACTAGTGCCGACATGGTGCATGCTCTGTTGCCTGTGTCTATGTGCCTGTGGTTCTGTCAGTGTGATCATGTGATGTATCTGACCCCAGGAATGTGTCAATAAAGTTTCCCCTTCCTGGGACAATGAATTCACGGTGTTCCTATTTCAATTTCCAGGAGTGTATTATGGGTATACTTTAACGTAAAAACACAGGTCAGTACACAGAATAGCAAATTACTGAAGAAATAAGAATTACACATAGCATACAGACCAAGAAACACATTCCAGTCACATTTACAAACACCAATAGAAAAACCAGACATTATCAGTGGGCTGGCATACACGATTTAGAATGTCAGAATTACAAATCAGTTTATCTGGGAATGACAGATATTTCAAAACTACATAATGGATCTGAGCACTATGGGACTTAACATCTGTGGTCATCAGTCCCCTAGAACTTAGAACCACTTAAACCTAACTAACCTAAGGACATCACACATATCCATGCCCGAGGCAGGATTCGAACCTGCGACCGTAGCAGGCGCGCGGTTCCGGACTAAGCGCCTAGAACCGCGAGACCACCGCGGCCGGCTGAAAACTACATAAACAGAACAAATAAGAAGCTGTAAGAATGGAAAGTAGCCACGCTACCTTTGCTGAAAACTTAACAAAACATTAGTATGAACCAACTAACAACGAAGAGGACATCAAAATTATTAGAATGAACAGCTACAACGAAAACTCCTAACAGTAGAGGAAAACTTTCGCATACAAAAAGGCCTTGAATGAACTGGAAACTGAACATTTACGAAATTGCTATAATTAAAGACTCCGTGATCACATTCACCACTGAAAGAGTAAGTAACAGAGATGTAGAACATTACCAGACATAATGATAACTTAACCTCCCACCACAGACATCTTTTAAAAAAATGTTTTTACGTTTCCCTCCACTAAAAATTTCTCTTTCTCCCAGAGCAGTCCCCACCACACACAGCAACACACTTACACACATAACAAACAAACAAATATCAGACTACACTCAGACACCATAACACAAATAAAAGACATACGGCAACAGTTGGCAACAGTATATACAGTAAGCACACACAAGCAACACACATTGAAAGAGAGGAAGTGAAGCGTTCAGTCAATATATGTTCGAAATATGTTCGAAAACTTCAGTACGACACACATTCAATTATAAGATCTCAAAAGCGTAAGTATAACGAAATAGTAATTTTACTTGCGGAACCTATGCTCAAAAAGTTGTTTCTTGTGTATCAGTAAGAGGAAAAAAAACTGTATTGTAATAACCTGTCTGGAAAGATTATTTTACGCATCTCTTATAAACTTATACATATAAACATGTACTGCAGGCCATGAAGATACTTCACAAATAAAATGAAGCGATATCCGTTTGGAACAAAATAAACAGTTTTCCGGTTACCTGCATAGACACACCACATCTCGAAGAACATAGAAGCAACTAAGGGACGACATAATTCTTAAAAAATTACGATATTAGGAGTAATATTAGTTTCATACTACTAATGTACTAACTACTTCAATGCAGTTGAAAAACTGGTATAATGACGTTAACGTCTGTAAGTGTGAATGTAGCAATTACTATACGATTCTTGTTATCTGTAGCGCGTTTACAACTACAAGAATTTATAGTTTACTCTCGCTGTACCGTGTGTTCGAATTACAGACTACGTGCAATGGAGACATGAAGAACCTGACAACACAGCAGAAAACTGATGATAATGAGGTTCGCATATGTAGCCGGTTTCCATGAAAAACTGCATTACTCGTAGCCCATCTATCCCTACAAGAATTTGAAATCTGCTCTTACAGAATCAAATTTTCGAATTACAGACCGTGTTTCACAAGCTAGGTATAATCTGAACACAACAAACCGTTGGAAACGATTGGAGATAATAGACATCCTCTTCAAGAGACACGATCTCACTCGTATTGCCCGCTAGCCTTTTCCTTCCAGACTGTTGCTGGGTAAACGCACGACTCCTTCAGGATTTTCTATAATGTCGTTAGTTACGTCATGGCAGAGTTCAGATGGGCCAGTTGCTATTTTGCGATGTCCGTTATATCGATTAACGTTGATCATCGATATCAGTTATGTTATGGCAGTATTAACTGCAGAGATTAGATTAGATTTACTTTCATTCCAATTGATCCGTAATGAGGAGGTCCTCCAGGATGTAGAACATGTCAGAAAAACAATAATACATGACAAATATTTACAACTGAAACAAATAAGCTAATGTACCTTTCACAGGTCCCAAGTGGAATGAACACTATATGAAAGAATCATTTTACAAACACTAAAGCACTGAATTTAAAGTAAAAAAGGTGTTTTATTTGTGAGGTAATAAACATGTAATAGAACTACTACAATACTTATTTACAATGAACACATTACTGCACTGAAATGGTGCAGAAATTAGATTGTACCTACACACACACACACACACACACACACACTTATTTACAATGCACACATTACTGCACTGAAATGGTGCAGAAGTTATACATATATATCAGTTGGTCCTACTGAGAAATTCATCAATGTAGTAGAAGGAGTTGGCTACCAATAAATCCTTCAGGCTTCTCTTAAACTGAATTTCATTGGTTGTTAAGCTTTTTATGGCTGCTGGCAAGTTATTGAAAGTGTATTCCTGAATAATGCATACCTTTTTGTACAAGAGTAAGTGACTTTAAATCCTTGTGAAGATTATTCTTATTTCTAGTATTGATTTCATGAATTGAGCTGTTGGTTTGAAAAAGTTATATATTTTTAATGAGAAATTTTATTAAGGAATAAATATATTGGGAGGCAGTAGTTAGTATCCCTAGTTCCCTAACCAGGCTTCTGCAGGATGTTCTTGAGCTCACACCACATATGTGTCTTACTGCACGTTTTTGTGCCCAGAAAACTTTAGCTTGGCTTGATGAATTACCCCAAAAAATAATCCCATGTGACATTATGGAATGAAAGTAAGCATAGTGTGCCATCTTTTTCATTTTTATATACCCTATGTCTGACACAATTCGCATTCCAAATAGAGATTTGTTAAGACGGTTCATCAGTTCTGTGGTGAGCTCCTCCCAGTTGAATTTATTATCAAGCTGTATTCCCAAGGATTTAACACTGTCCACTTCTTCTGTCTGCTTGTCATCCTATGTTAGGCAAATACTCGTGAGACACCCCTTACAAGTTCTGAACTGCATTTAGTGTTTTTTTTTCAAAGTTTAGTGACAAAGAATTGGCTAGGAACCAGTGATTAATGTCCAAAAAATTTTATTAGCCGATCTTTCTAAGACTACACTTGATTTGCTATTTATTGCAATGTTTGTATCATCGGCAAATAAAACGAACTTGGAATCTGGTAATGTTAGAGTTGAAAGGTCATTGATATACGCAAGAAAAAGTAAGGGACCTAAAATGGAACCTTGTGGGACCCTACATGTAATTATTTCCCAGTTGTATGATGCCTGATAGCTTAATACATGTCTCTTTGCTAATAACACCCTTTGTTTCCTGCCAGAGATACAAGATTCAAGATTAATTCATGACATAGATTTTACAACCTGATGATGAGAGCATTGTCTCTTGAAACGCGTTGTTAAAATATGTATAAGAATCGCGGTTGAATGCTAGCAGTGATAATCAGTATAACGACAACTGCTACCTCGACTCCATAATGGATTATATAAAATCGTTAGTGTCAGGCGAGACATTGAGGTTAGTGTATAAATACAAAAATTTAAGACGTAAGTTATTAAAAACTGCCGCAAACATAAACTTTAATAAAGAATGTGTTAAGAATCATGTTATCCCGAATTATGTGAAGTTGAAACTTTGTGATTGCAAGTCATGGGCGGGACGACTAGCTGTTGAAAAAGCAAAAAAGTTTTGGATACGCGCAGAAATTAAACATCTGTATAAAAAGAAAGACTTAATTAAAAAACAAATAGTTCAAGCAGAGTCTAAGGTCAAGGAAATATTACCGATGAACGTATGGGAAGAGGTTAAATGTAGACTTCACAAAATACTACAGAAGGAGTTTATAAAGAAAAAAGAAAAACAAGATAAAAAACTTCGTAAATTAAATAATAACACGCGCGAAGACGAGAAAGATCAACAAACCCTTTCGTCTTTAGACTTTTACCCACGGGTGGTTAACAAAACGGATATTGTATTTGATAATACAGAAGTAGAAATGTTAAATAAGGCATTAAAGTTTAATATTGAGCCGTCATTTAACAAGAAGGTCGCGAAAGAAGTAATTGCCCTCACTAAAATGACAACAGAAATTGCTAAATTAAATAATAATGAAACAGGGCATGTCGGTCATAAGCTACATAAAATAGTAAAAAATGAACTAAATAAGAGAAATAGTGTTAATCATAAGACTAGAGCAGACCGACTAACTGTCGATTCTATAAATAAAAAGCTTAATGAAGTGAAAGCCATTGCCACGAAAGCGGATAAGGGGAATACGGTCGTAATATTAAAAGAGGAGGAGTACGTTTCGAAGACCTTAGCGTTTTTTGTCGAAAATAGCATTACGGAAATTCCGAAAGACATAACAGCCAATTTCCAAATTAAACTAAAAATGTTCTTAAACGCACGCACTTCCTGCTGACAGAAGCCGAAAAAAGAAGATGTGTTATCATGAATCCAACGGCCCCCAAATTAAGATCACAGGTGAAGATACATAAAGGTCTGCATCCGGTTCGTCCGATTGTTAACGGTCGAAATAGTCCAGCATATAAAATAACGAAAATGTTGGACCAAATTCTGAAAAAGACTTACGTGTATAATAATAATTATTCGGTGCGCGGTAGTATGACCTTGATAGGTGAAATTAAAGATACGCCAGTCACTGACACTTCCCGTTTGGTTTCGTTGGATGTTAAGAACTTATACTCCAGTGTTCCGGTTAACGAAACTATAGAAATCATTAAGAGAAATTTCCTGAAATACGGTAAAATTTCAACGCAAGAGACAATTGAATTTATTGAACTCCTTCAGCTCATTACAAGTTTTAATTATTTTACGTTTAATAACAAATTTTATATTCAGGACGATGGGTTAGCCATGGGGTCCAGTATTTCAGGAACTATGGCAGACATTTTTATCAGTGACCTTGAAGATAAAGTTCTAAATTCTGACGATAACATTATGGATAAAATTGTTTATTACAAACGTTATGTAGACGACACCCTGTTACTTGTCGATGGTTCCCGTGAGGACATTGAGGAAATAGTAAAAAAGTTCAACGACGCACATAATAAAATAAAATTTACCGTGGAGTATGAAACTGACAATAGTTTACAGTTCCTGGACCTGAATATAAAAAAGCAGGGCAACAAACATGCGTTCTCCGTTTATAGAAAACAAACTACTACTGATGCCGTGATCCCGAATGATTCATGCCATCCGCAGGCTTATAAAGAAGCTGCTTTCCGTAGTCTCGTGCATAGGGCAGTCAATATACCTATGTGTGAAAAAGATAGGGAGACTGAAATTAATACCGTTAAGAGAATAGCGATGAACAACGGTTACAGAATAGATATGGTTAAAAAACTGTTACGGAAAAGTAATAAGCGCAAAAAGAATAAACCTGATGGAGAGAAAGTGAAAATTATCACGATGCCATACTACGGAAAAGTCTCACAAAAGATAGCAAATATTTTTAAGCCATACGATGTCAAAATAGCTTTTCAGACTAATAACCTAGTGAGGTATAGCCTTAAGCACGATATTGGCGAGAAGAGAAATAAGTTTGAAAGATCGGGAGTTTATAAGATTCAGTGCAGAACTTGTGATGCAAAATATATAGGGCAGACAGGAAGATCATTCGCGATCCGGTATAAAGAACATAAAGATGCGTTCAGGTTAGGGAATTATGACAAATCAGCTGTTGCGAACCATATATATGAAACAGGCCATCCCCTTAATAGCATAGAAGACAACGTAGAAATATTGCATGTAGAAAAGAAAGGGAGGAAACTTGATTTACTAGAGGAATTCGAGATAGCTATCCATGAAAAGAAACAAAGCAATATCCTAAATGTACAAGATAACTTTAAAGAAATGAGATTTTTTAGCGGGTTTTTAGAATTATTTTAGGGCAGGCATGCGACTTTAAACTTGTAGCATGTCAATGACGGAGTTGCGATAGGCTAACGATGGCAGACCAATGCAATAAGGAAATGAGGCGCCCAATAGCATAGCGTTACCGTCAAGCATACGGCTGTAACCACGCCACAACACCTAGGCACGTCAGTCCACAACAGCTCCCGAGCCGGCGCAGTCGACAGCATATTTGGTAGCTATGGGACGGCCATTGACTTGTGTCAACAACTTCAATGTAAGACGAGGACTCACAGTCCAATATACTTTTAATTCTGTTTTACTCTATGGACTTCCCCACTATTGGTGATGATATTTGGTCTTTTTAGTCCGTTTAATTCATGACATAGATTTTACTACCTGATGATGAGAGCATTGTCTCTTGAAACGCGTTGTTAAAATATGTATAAGAATCGCGGTTGAATGCTAGCAGTGATAATCAGTATAACGACAACTGCTACCTCGACTCCATAATGGATTATATATAATCAAGATTTAAACCATTTTGCGGTATTTCCTGTTACACCATAATATTCTAATTTACTTAAAAGGGTATTGGGATTAACAGAGTCAAATGCCTTTGACAGATCACAAAATATACCAGTTACCTGCAACTTTTTGTCTAATGAATTAAGCACATTTTCACTGTAAGTGTAGATATTATTCTCATCGCTAAAGGCGCCGTGCAATCAGTAATTATACCATTACGAAGTATGTTCAACTGCTTAGTATGGCAGTACAGCTGTTACTGCGATTCTCATTACTTGGATAGAAAATTTGCTGAGACGTCCCAACAGATTGGCTGAGCAATTTTATAGTATTTTGCAGGCAGCGGTGTTTCACAGGTTATCAGTGTTATATATGAGGTGTATAGCGGGCCTAAACTGAAATTTACTCCTGATACTAGCTCTGTTTCAAAATTGAAAGGAAAATTGTCCATGTCGTGTTTAAAGCAAAATTTTGTAGAACTGTTTTGTTAAGAAGTTTAGGAAGGACAAATCTAGTTAGTACATACGCGAGATGGAACGTCGTTCTTTAAGAGAGCTTGAAGACAATTTGAAACGTCTTTCATGATGTACTCCATTATTTACAAGGAGAATTTTACTGCCAGGTCTGTAGCCGACAAAGTATTTGTTTTGGAAATACAAGTTCCAAACATACATTGTTTTTATTTTGTTTATTTACATTGCTTGACAAGAAATGGGAGCCCTCATAATACAAGGTCGAATGTCCACGCAACTTTGTACAAGTACATACGACTGGCGTCTATGATTAGCGCTACAATGAACGGCCACAATAGCGCATTAATGCTGTTGTTCTTATTTAGTATTGTTACGAGGTTTGGTAGGGAACATTGGGTGCGTGAGTAGCGTCAGACGAGTGATCACAGCGAGGAACACGGAGATGCCGCGTGCTCGTGTGAGAGAGCGTCATCAGTACATGACAGAGTTTGAAAGGGGTTTCGTTGTGGATCTCTATTAGGCCGGCTGGTCTCATCCAGCAACAGATTTGTGGAGCCCTCTGACGTGACAGTGGCCCGATGCTGGACTGCTTGGGAACGTGAGAGCAAGGATACTCTTCGTCAAGGTTGGGACTTATCACGTCTGACCACCACAAGGGAGGGTCGATGTATTGTGCACAAGAACATCGTAGCCCCTTCAAATTTGCGCGTGCCTCCCTACACCAATTAATGGACTCCCTGTAATATTCTGTGTCATCCTTCACCACGGTCGGAAACTAGCAGCAGCCGGGCTTGGCAATTACCTTCCATATTATGTATGTGAAGGTGGAAGGGGAAGAAACGAAACAAAACAAAAGGAAAGGAAAGGAAAGGAAAGGAACTAACGATATCAACTGCGTCGGGGCTTTATGTGGAATTCGAGGCTACAAGTGAAAATGTGTGCCAGGGACTGGGACTCGAACCCGGGATCTAGGCAGTTGCGTTATCCATTGGGCCAAGTGGACACAGCATTCATCACAAATTTGCTATCTGGAGATGCTCCCCGACTGACTCACATTCCCTCCTATCATTCCCTGTGTGCAATCCTCGTCCATATAGCCCATGCTCGCTTATTTTAGATACCTGCTAGAGGTCTAACGTAAATGTGCATCCCAACTGAACATTGTCGATTCATCACCCATCAAGATGCATCAGTTATATGAATGCATGGTTTCTAAGCTAAAATAAACTATGTAGTTATGCAATGTCTGTTTCAAAAAAAAAAATAAAATAAAATAAAATAAAAAGAAAAATAAAAATAAAAAAATTTAAAAGCCTCTTCCCTGCAGCAACACACTCTTCGACTCCTGAACAATTGCGTGCGGTTGTATTTTCACATAACTACTAGCTACACGGGTAGCAGAGGCTGTGTGGCGTTGACTGGGCGGTTTTTTTAGCTTAGAAGGCCTCGAAAAAGTACAGGATGGGCTGCAATCTCAAAGGGTGCATGGCAAATACAGGACGTGCTTGGATCAAGGAACAGTCGGAATTGTGGTTGTAAATTGTCGTAGTTGTGCTGGGAAAGTCCCTGAGCTTGATGCGCTAATAGAAAGCACAGAAGCTGGAATCGTTACAGGTACAGAATGCTGGCTAAAGCCGGAAATAAGTTCTGCAGAAATTTTTACGAAGTCTCAGACGGTGTTCAGGAAAGATAGATTAGGCAGAATTGGTGGTGGAGTGTTTGTGTCTGTCAGTAGTGGTTTATCTAGTAGTGAAGTCGAAGTAGATACGCCGTGCGAATTGGTATGGGTGGAGGTTATACTTAACAGCCGAACTAAGTTAATAATTGACTCCTTCTACCGACCCCCAGACTCCGATGATATAGTTGCTGAACAGTTCAGAGAAAATTTGAGTCTCGTAACAAATAAATACCCCACTCATATGGTTATAGTTGGTGGGGACTTCAACCTTCCCTCGATATGTTGGCAAAAATACCTGTTCAAAACCGGTGGTAGGCAGAAAACATCTTGCGAGATTGTCCTAAATGCTTTCTCCGAAAATTATTTCGAGCAGTTAGTCCACGAACCCACGCGAATTGTAAATGGTTGCGAAAACACACTTGACCTGTTAGCCACAAACAATCCAGAGCTAATAGAGAGCATCATGACTGATACAGGGATTAGTGATCACAAGATCGTTGTAGCTAGGCTCAATACCATTCTTCCAAATCCGCCAGAAACAAACGCCAAATAATTTTATTTAAAAAAGCGGATAAAGTGTCACTAGAATATTTCCTAAGAGACCATTCCTTCCCAACTGACTATGCAAACGTAGACGAGATGTGGCTCAAATTCAGAAATATAGTAGCAACAGCAATTGAGAGATTCATACCTCATAAATTGGTAAGAGGTGGAACTGATCCCCCATGGTTCACAAAACAGGTCCGAACGCTGTTGCAGAGGCAACGGAAAAAGCATGCGAAGGTCAGAAGAACGCGAAATCCCGAAGATTGGCTAAAATTTACAGACGCGCGAAATTTGGCACGGACTTCAATGCGAGATGCCTTCAATAGGTTCCACAACGGAACATTGTCTCGAATTTTGGTTGAAAATCCGAAGAAATTCTGGTCGTATGTAAAGTACACAAGCGGCGAGACGCAGTCAATACCTTCGCTGCGCAGTGCCGATGGTACTGTTACAGACGACTGTGCCGCTAAAGCGGAGTTATTGAACGCAGTTTTCCAAATTCCTTCACTAGGGAAGACGAATGGAATATACCTGAATTTGAAACACGAACAGCTGCTAGCATGAGATTCTTAGAAGTAGATACCTCAGGGGTTGCAAAGAAACTCAAATCGCTAGATACGGGCAAGTCTTCAGGTCCAGATTGTATACCGATAAGGTTCCTTTCAGATTACGCTGATACAATAGCTCCCTACTTAACAATCATATACAACCGCTCGCTCACCAATAGATCTGTACCTACAGATTGGAAAATTGCGCAGGTCGCACCAGTGTTTAAGAATGGTAGTAGGAGTAATCCATCGAACTACAGATCTATATCATTGACGTCGGTTTGCAGTAGGGTTTTGGAGCATATACTGTATTCAAACATTTTGAATCACCTCGAAGTGAACGATTTATTGATACGTAATTAGCATGGTTTCAGAAAACATCGTGCAACATTGTGCAACGCAGCTAGCTCTTTATTCGCACGAAGTAATGGCCGCTATCGACAGGGGATCTCAAGTTGATTCCGTATTTCTAGATTTCCGGAAAGCTTTTGACACCGTTCCTCACAAGCGACTTCTAATCAAGCTGCGGGCCTATGGGGTATCGTCTCAGTTGTGCGACTGGATTCGTGATTTCCTGTGAGGAAGGTCGCAGTTCGTAGTAATAGACGGCAAATCATCGAGTAAAACTGAAGTGATTTCCGGTGTTCCTCAGGGAAGCGTCCTGGGACCTCTGCTGTTCCTGATTTATATAAATGACCTTGGTGACAATCTGAGCAGTTCTCTTAGGTTGTTCGCAGATGATGCTGCAATTTACCGACTGTTAAGGTCATCCGAAGACAAGTATCAGTTGCAAAGCGATTTAGAAAAGATTGCTGTATGGTGTGGCAGGTGGCAGTTGACGCTAAATAACGAAAAGTGTGAGGTGATCGACATGAGTTCCAAAAGAAATCCGTTGGAATTCTATTACTCGATAAATAGTACAATCTCAAGGCTGTCAATTCAACTAAGTACCTGGGTGTTAAAATTACGAACAACTTCAGTTGGAAAGACCACATAGATAATATTGTGGGGAAGCGAGCCAAAGGTTGCGTTTCATTGGCAAGACACTTAGAAGATGCAACTAGTCCACTAAAGAGACAGCTTACACTACACTCGTTCGTCCTCTGTTAGAATATTGCTGCGCGGTGTGGGATCCTCACCAGGTGGGATTGACGGAGGACATCGAAAGGGTGCAAAAAAGGGCAGCTCGTTTTGTATTATCACGTATTAGGGGAGAGAGTGTGGCAGATATGATACGCGAATTGGGATGGAAGTCATTACAGCAAAGACGTTTTTCGTCGTGGTGATATCTATTTACGAAATTTCAGTCACCAACTTTCTCTTCCGAATGCGAAAATATTTTGTTGAGCCCAACCTACATAGGTAGGAATGATCATCAAAATAAAATAAGAGAAATCAGAGCTCGAACAGAAAGGTTTAGGTGTTCGTTTTTCCCGCGCGCTTTTCGGGAGTGGAATGGTAGAGAGATAGTATGATTGTGGTTCGACGAACCCTCTGCCAAGCACTTAAATGTGAATTGCAGAGTAGTCATGCAGATGTAGATGTAGATGAAGATGTAGAGCGCTCCGGTCGCAGGTTCGAATCCTGCCTCGGGCATGGATGTGTGTGATGTCCTAAGCTTAGTTAGGTTTAAGTAGTTCTAAGTTCTAGGGGACTGATGACCTCAGAAGTTAAGTCCCATAGTGCTCACAGCCATTTGTACCATTTTTAGATTTTGTAGTTAGTGAAGGGTTAGGCACTGTACTTTGCAAACTTACACGGCTCTGGACTTCGCCTTCGGGTAGGGAGTCGTAATTAAGTACGCAGCATTCAGTGACTGAAAGCACTTCTGCTGTCTATATCCACGTTGAGACGTTATCTGAATTCCGTCCTTGTGGCTGGGAGTTCGCGTTTCTCGTCTGTAGAATACAGAAGACAGAATCAGATTACACTAGTCAGAGGACCGCCCTCTGCCATCCTAATGCTCGAATATGTCTTTTTTGATATTTTGTGGCTGGAGTTCTTCCGTCGTCGCAGACGTGTACGAAAACCATCACTCCGACGCAACGGGCGCAGTACATACAGCGATATTGCTAATCGCTTCGGCTTATTACGGCTATCAAGCTAAATAGTTGTTATCACGTAACTTTAATTTTACTGAGGTTCCTGAGTAGCCGTCTTAGATTTTTTGCAGATGATGCTGTCATTTACCGTCTTGTAAAGTCATTAGATGATCAAAAAGACTTGTAAAATGATTTAGATAACATATCTTTAAGGTGCGAAAAGTGGCAATTGGCCCTGAATAAAGAAAAGTGCGAAGTTATTCACCTGAGTCCTAAAAGAAATCAGCTAAATTTCGATTACGCGATAAGTCACACAAATCTGAGGGCTGTCAATTGGTTCAAATGGCTCTGAGCACTATGGGACTCAACTGCTGAGGCCATTAGTCCCCTAGAACTTAGAACTAGTTAAACCTAACTAACCTAAGGACATCACACACATCCATGCCCGAGGCAGGATTCGAACCTGCGACCGTAGCGGTCTCGCGGTTCCAGACTGCAGCGCCAGAACCGCGCGGCCACTTCGGCCGGCGGCTGTCAATTCAACTAAATACTTAGGGATTACAATTACAAGTAACCTAAATTGGAACGATTACATAGATAATATTGTGGGTAGAGCAAATCAAAGACTGCGATTCATTGGCAGAACACTTAGAAGGTGCGCAACAGGTGTACGAAACAGACTGCTTACACCACGCTTGTCCGCCATATTCTGGAGTACTGCTGTGCGGTGTGGGATCCGCATCAGGTGGGACTGACGGATGACATCGAAAAAGTACAAAGAAGGGCAGCTCGTTTTGTATTATCGCGAAATAGGGGAGACAGTGTCACAGACATGATACGTGATTGGAATGGCAATCATTAAAACAAAGGCGTTTTTCGTTGCCACGGGATCTTCTCATGAAATTTCAATCACCAGTTTTCTCCTCCGATTGCGAAATAATTCTGTTGGCACCCACCTACATAGGGAGAAATGATCATCATGATAAAATAAGAGAAATCTGGGCTCGCGCGGAAAAATTTAAGTGCTTGTTTTTCCCGCGTACCGTTCGAGAGTGGAACGTAGGGAGACAGCATGAAGGTGGTTCACTGAACCGTCTGCCAAGCACTTTATTGTGAATAGCAGAGTAATCACGTAGATGTAGATGTGCACAGGAGATCAGCTTCGAAAGTAGTGTCTTCTGCTATTTAGAACCTATATGATGTCAGTTACCTCTCGTTATTTATATTAGATCGCGTAACCATAGCCGGCCGAAGTGGCCGTGCGGTTAAAGGCGCTACAGTCTGGAACCGCAAGACCGCTACGGTCGCAGGTTCGAATCCTGCCTCGGGCATGGATGTTTGTGATGTCCTTAGGTTAGTTAGGTTTAACTAGTTCTAAGTTCTAGGGGACTAATGACCTCAGCAGTTGAGTCCCATAGTGCTCAGAGCCATTTGAACCATTTTTTTGCGTAACCATAAAAAGGGCAGATTTGGGCAATTGATCAATAATATTAGTTAGGAAATTCATTTGTATGTCTTTATGTCCATTGGACATTGATATACACACATCAAAAAAGATTTGCATCACCCTAGTTTCCAGAACTCCTGAAGATAAACGTTGATTGTGGATACTGAATCACAGACACAGTCCCTTTGACTGTTCAGAGATGTCACTAAACCCGCCAAAAGATGTAAACAGCCATGCATGAGCAGCGCCTATTCGATGGAGGGGGTCCGACAGCCGATCGGTCCCAGTCATTCCACCGGGAGAAGGTACACGGCACATGTTGTCTGTAGTTCAACCATGCCTAGACAGTCAATACCGCGGTTCGATCGCGTCCGCATTGTTACTTTGTGCCAGGAAGGGCTTTCAACAAGGGAAGTGTCCAGACGTCTCGGAGAGAACCAAAGCGATGTTGTTCGAACATGGAGGAGAGACAGAGAGACAGGAACTGTCGATGACAAGCCTCGCTCAGGCCGCCCAAGGGCTACTACTGCAGTGGATGACCGCTACCTATGCATTATGGCTCGGAGGAACCCTGACAGCAACGCCACCATGTTGAATAACGCTCTTAGTGGAGCCACAGGACGTAGCGTTACGACTCAAACTGTGTGCTATAGGCTGCAAGATGTGCAACTTCACTCCTGGTGTTCATGGCGAGGTCCATCTTTGCAACCACGGCACCATGCAGCGTGGTACAGATGGGCCCATCAACATGCCGAATGGACCCCTCAGGATTGGCAACACGTTATCTTCACCGATGAGTGTTCCATATGCCTTCAACCAGACAATCTTCAGAGACGTGTTTGGAGGCAACCCGGTCAGACTGATCGGCTTAGACACACAGTCCAGCGAGTGCAACGAGATGGAGGTTCCCTGTTGTTTTGTGGTGGAATTTTGTAGGGCTACCGTACGCCGCTAGTGGTCATGGAAGGCGCCGTAACGGCTGTGCGATACGTGAATGCCATCCTCCGACCGATAGTGGTACCATATCGGCAGCACATTAGCGAGGTATTCGTTTCCATGGACGACAAATCGCGCCTCATTGTGCACATCTGGTGAATGACTTCCTTCAGGGTAACGACATCGCTCTACTAGAACGGCCAGCATATACCCAGACATGAACCCTATCGAACATGCGTGGAATGGATTGAAAAGGGCTGTTTATGGACGACGTGACCCACCAACCACCCACAGGGATCTACGCCGACTCGCCGTTGAGGAGTGGGACAATCTGGACCAAAAGTGCCTTGATGAACTTGTGGATAGTATGCCACGACGAATACAGGCATGCATCAATGCAAGACGACGTTCTGCTGGGCTTTAGAGGTACCGGTGTGTACAGCAATCTGGACCACCACCTCTGAAGGTCTCGCTGTATGGTGGTACAACACGCAATGTGTGGTTTTTTACGAGCAATGAAAATGGCGGAAATTATGTTTATATTGACCTCTATTAAAATTTTCTGTACATGTTCGGGAACTCACGGAACCGATATGACGCAAAGTTTTTTGATGTGTGTATAAATATTTGTGTTATATAAAGGGGTTTTAATCTACGATAAATGTATAAGCATAAACAACATATATTATTTTGTACTTACTAGTTCCCTTAATCATTCATTTATGTTTTATGCTGTAATTTATATGTTAAAGAGTAAGAACGAGGAAATAATATCACCATTAAGAGATCCTAAGATCTGCTTCAGGGGGTAGTGAGACAGGACCAAATCTTCATTCTCGCGTTCAGTATTTTCCATTGCGCACATTCATTTTACGCCCGCCTGGAGTAGCATCTTGGACATTAACATTTGAAAATCAATACTTTACGGAATAATATAGGTAGAGAGGAAAAAATTTACACATATACTTCAAATGTAACACGGGGTTTTATTGAAACCAAAAAAGTGCACAAAATGACCAACAGACGGCAATTCGTATTATGCAAAAACAATAATTTGCGTAACAACTGACTATTAGCAAAGGCGATGTTCTTTACAACAAATGCTCACCATGGCAGCCGCCATTCATCCACAATAATTGTGGTCGAGTGGTCGCGTTGTGAACAGCACTGTACATCATAGTGGCCGCTCAACACGCGCTCCGCACCAAACTATGCGCGCACGTGATGTTTTATATATGTAGTAATATGGGGTGGAGCGCCATCCTGCCTTTCGTAGTAAAGTCAATATGCCTTGATTTCTGGCTCATCTGACTCCCTCTCTCACTACAACTCATTTTATACACGATTCTCACGCGACTTCACTGACTGTTGCTGTCCAGCTGTTGGCTGGTTTTTGCACTCGTTTTTCGTATCAGTAAAACCCCAGGTCATTTTAGGCACTTGTGCCAAGTTTTACCTCTCTATCCACCTTCTTCCGTGAATTAGTACATTTTCAAATCTTAACGGACTTTTGGGTCACACTGTGTAACGATCGTTAAAAATGTTAACCGTGAAATTAGCGAAAGTTCGCCAGAGAAAAGGGCAGTTAATGTGACAGAAACAGAAAGTGAACACGTACTTCCTTTTAGAACATGATTCTTGGAATTGGATTGATGGCACAAATTGGGCCAAATCAGACTGGCTTCGTGAGGTGGCCACATCCAGACAGACTGCAAAATGTAGTCGACTGAAGACGGCATCGCAGCGAGAAACTGTTATTCGACGCCTTAATATGACAGGTAAAGAGCTGGAGTATGCTAAGATGATGGTTTTGAGTAAGAGACTGAATTTTGCACTCACTCCACATGCTCTGCCATTACCTTTGGTTCTCAGCGCTATTGAAGAAGTGGTTCGACCACTTCCCTCGGATTCAGCAGGAGAAATAAGACGTAAAACATGCCGTACAATTATGAAGGCTCGCCCAAAAAGGAGAAATTTATTTGTGGCAGAGAGGGCTGCACTACGTAAGCTTCGCCAGGATATTCAGACGGTGGTACTCCCAGCGGATAAAGGTAATGCTACTGTTTTATTGTCTCGGGACGAATACCATGATAAAATGTGCAATTTATTGAGTGACAGCATGTACCGGAAGATCAACAGCTATCCCACTAATCGAGTAGCGAAGAAAACTGCTTCGTTTCTGAATGATTCTTCCTTCCCACCAGAAGTTGTTCGGAGATTGAAATCAAGTGGTGTGGTGCCTCCTAGACTTTATAGACTACCAAAGGTCCACAAGAAAGATGTTCCTCTCCGCCCCTTAGTGATTAATATAGGCTCTCCGACCTATGACGTTGCCAAACACCTGACATCGTTGTTGAGGCCTCGTGTGGGAAAATGTGCTCACCACATAATAAACTCAGCTGATTTCATTAGTAAACTGAAATCATTGAAAATGAACCCTCCTGATATATTGGTTAGTTTCGATGTGTTGTCTTTATTCACAAAGGTTCCCCTCCCAGAATCTCTACAACTTATTGAAAGAAGTTTTGACAAAGAGATTTCAGCTTTATTCAAACACGTGCTAACCGCTACAGACTTCTTATTTAACAACGAATTTTTGAACAGACGGACAGAGTCGCCATGGGTAGTCCCTGATCCCGTCTAGTGGCCAATTTATCTATGGAAGACTTCGAGCAGAAGGCACTTGAATTTGCTGACTTGAAACCCACGGTATTCTGGAGGTATGCTGATGATACCTTTGTAGTTTGACCCCATGGTGAAGAAAACTTGCAAGACTTCTTAAGACATCTGAACTCCCTCCACGATCAAATAAAGTTCACAGTGGAAATTTAAGAATAGGGATGCCTTCCATTCTTGGATGTTCTGGTTCGGCGCAGAGAGGATGGCATTTTGGGACATGAAGTGTATCGGAGGCCGACGCACATGGAATTGTATTTACGAGCAAATAGTTGCCACCATCCTGCCCAGCGATCAGTGTTCTCCGAACTTTGACCCATAGAGCGCATATTATTTCTGACGAAAGCAGTATGCAAGATGAACTTTCCCACTCACAAAGAGTGTTTGAAGACAATGGGTACAGCAAATACAGAAGGCACAAAAATGAAACCGAAAGAGGCCACAAAGAAAGCAGAAGAAGACGAAGAAACCTTTATATATATGTGGGTAGCCTCTCATCAAAAACAGGACGGATTCTCAGCAGACACAAAGTGAAAGTGATTTTTCGTCCTCTACCAAAGACAGCTGCACTCTTGGGCTCCGTCAAAGATGATTTGCTGCTCCGAAAATCTGGAGTTTACAAAATTCCATGTGAATGTGGCCTTCCTTACATTGGACAAACAACTCGCACTGTCCAAGAAAGATGTACAAAACACCGGAGGTACTCACGACTTTTACAACCTAAAAAGTCGGCAGTGGCAGAGCACTGTATTGACACTGGTCATAGTATGTTGTATGACAAAGTCGAAATTTTGGCAGTTACATCATCTTTTTGGGACTCGATAGTGAAGGAGGCAATTGAGATTCGCTTGACGATGAATTTAATTAACAGAGATAGTGGTTTTAACCTTGATAAATCACGGAATCCGGCATTTGGTTTAATAAATTCACAAAGACGCCGTCACAGTGGAGCTCACAATGATATACCGAGATGCCAACACAGATCGACTGCGGAGTCATAGATGTAACTCGCGCATTGTGCACGTCTCTGACGCAGACCAACGTCTCTGGCGCATTTGCATCTGTGGACGCATGCGCAGTTGCGCGGTACACGAGTATAAAGGGACGAAGCGAGCACTGGAGCGGCTGTCTGTAGGCTGTAGAGCAGCGTAGTAAGCTGATGCCAGCCCGCCCCCTTCGGGGGGAATTGAAAATCAATAAAGAAAAAAAAAAACTGGAGCGGCAGTCTTCGGGCTCACTCTGAAGATGGCTGAACGTTATACAGCGGAAATATTAGAAGAAGGAGAATTCTTGCGGCTGCACACCCGAAACTTAATGGAACATCACAAAGGTGTTCTATAGGATGCAGGTCAGGACTCAGTGCACGCCAGTCCATTACAGGGATGTTATTGTCGTGTAACCACTCCGCCACAGGCCGTGCATTATGATCACGTGCTCGATCGTGTTGAAAAATGTAATTGCCATCCATGAATTGCTCTTAAACACGGGGAAGGAGGAAGGTACTTATAACATCAACGTAGGCCTGTGCTGAGACACTGCCAAGCAAAACAAAAAGGGGTGCAAGACCCCTCCATAAAAAAAGCTACCATACCACAACACCACCGCCTCCGAATTTTACTGTTGGCACTACAGACGCTGGCAGATGACGTTCACCGGGCATTCGCCATACCCACACCCTGCCATCGGATCGAAACATTTTGTGCCATGATTCGTCACTCCAGGCAATGTTTTTGCACTGTTCAATCGTCCAATGTTTACGCTCCTTACACCAAGCGAGGCGTCGTATAGCATTTACCGGCGCGATGTGTGACTTATGGGCAGCCGCTCGACCACGAAATTCAAGTTTTCTCACCTCCCGCCTAACTGTCATAGTACTTGCAGTGGATCCTGATGCAGTCTCTAATTCCTGTGTGATAAGACATAGCGGTCCTTTTCAACTGTCGGCGGTCTCTCTCGCTCAGAAGTCGGCCTGTACGCTTTTGTGCTGTACGTGTCCCTTCACGTTTCCACTTCACTGTCTAACCAGAAATAGTGGACCTAGAGATGTTTAGGAGTGTGGAAATCTCGTGAACAGACGTATGACACAAGTGACACCCGATCACCCGGCCGCATTCGAAGCAACACCCAATCACCTGTCCGCGTTCGAAGTCCGTGAGCTCCGCGGAGCACCCCATTCTGCTCTCTCATGATGTCTAATGACTACTGAGGCCGCTGATATGATGTACCTGGCAGTTGGTAGCAGCACAAGGCACCTAATATGAAAAACGTATGTTTTTGGGGGTGTTCGGATACTTTTGATCACATAGTGTATATTCGATGGTTGTGAATTGTTCGGTACAACTCTCGAGGCAAGAATGTAAGGGTACATCAGCTTTTCCAGAGCATTTGAAGAGGTACCATTAGTGGCACCAGGAGATGAGAGTTGTTGAGGTGGACTTTGAGGGAAAGTGTCCATAATGCAGAGATGGGATGGGCAGCGAGGAAGGCGGAGTCGTCAGTGTGCTGGTGTAGGTAGACGGGGTTGAGAATTTTGTTGAAAAATAAAATGTGGTTAATGTCGCACCCTCACCGTGCCTGTCACACACGCTTCCAGCATCCCACGCTAACGACGTTTCGCGGTTTGGCACCTCTGCGCTGTTAATCCTCCGCAAGCGGACGTAATGGGCGGCTGTCACCGCAACTCGCCTCTCGCTACACGCGTGACAGGCGCACGCTAGGGGCCGCTCGGCCACAATGCGCGCGCCAAGAATTACGCCGGCCGCCTTGTTCTGCCGCCCCTCAGGGGGCGACGCCCGGCCCCGTGGATACATTATTATTTGTGCTCCGCGCCGTCGACCGCGGTTAAACCCTAAATTACGTTCGCCATCGCTCTTTTGTCGCTAGAATAACACAACGGCGCCCTGGTTGCAAGGCAGGGCCGCAGTCCTAGTTGTGACGGCGGAGAAGCGACGAAAATCCGGCCTAATTTACACGGCTATTCGAAACTGGCTTACCACCTCTCGGGCAGGCTAGCCTGACATTTGGAGCGATGCCTGCAGTCGCGGAGAGCTCTTCGACCCTCTCGGTTCTTCCGTGAACGGTTGAGGTTCAGACACGTTGAACCAAGTAGCCTTATGGTGCACTTCCCGACGGGCCATGGCTCCTACCCTACACACCTGCACCGCTTTGGCCTTAGTCCAAGTGCTATGTGTGGATATGGCAACATGGATCCCCCGAACACATAACACTAAAATGTGGCATACTCACACGCCAGAAATCGAAGACATAAAGCAAGCTTTAAGAGAGCATACTGAACCGAATCACTGATGAAATATCAAGAGCACTGCAACCAACCATATACCGGGTGATCAAAAACTCAGTATAAATTTGAAAACTGAATAAATCACCGAGTAATGTAGATAGAGAGGTACAAATTGACACACATGCTTGGAATGACATGGGTTTTTATTGGAACCAAAAAAATACAAAAGTTCAAAAAATGTCCGACAGATGGCGCTTCATCTGATCAGAATAGCAATAATTAGTATAACAAAGTAAGACAAAGCAAAGATTATGTTCTTTACAGGAAATGCTCAATACGTCCACCATCATTCCTCAACAATAGCTGTAGTCGAGGAATAATGTTGTGAACGGCACTGTAAAGCATGTCCGGAGTTATGGTGAGGCCCTGGCGTCGGATGTTGTCTTTCTGCATCTCTAGAGATGTCGGTCGATCACGATATACTTGCGGCTTCAGGTAGCCCCTAAGCCAATAATCGCACGGACTGATGTCTGGGGACCTGGGAGTCCAAGCTTGAAGAAAGTGGCGGCTGAGCACACGATCATCACCAAACGACGCGCGCAAGACATCTTTCACGCGTTTAGCAATATGGGGTGGAGCGCCATCCTAATAAACATCGTACGTTCCAGCAGGTGTTTATCAGCCACGCTGGGGATGATGCGATTCTGTAACATATCGGCGTACCTCTCATCCGTCACGGTAACAGTTACAAAACCAGAATCACGCATTTCCTCGAAGAAAAAGGTCCGATAATGGTAGATGTGGTAAATCCAACCCATACCGTGACTTTCTTGTCGTGCAATAGAATTTCCACGACAGTTCTAGGATTTTCGGTAGCCCAAATTCTGCAGTTGTGGGCGTTGACAGACCCTCGGAGTGTGAAATGAGCTTCGTCGGTCGACAACACGTTACTCAACCAATCGTCATCTTGCGCCATCTTTTGAAACGCCCACACCGCAAATGCCCTCCGCTTCATTAAATCTCCAGGTAACAGTTCATGATGCCGATGGATTCTGTACGGATAGCATCGGAGGGTACGCCTAAGTGCCAACCAAACAGTAGTGCATGGAATGCCGGTGGGACGTGCTACTGCACGAGCGCTGACTTCCCCGTGAATAGACGAACCCGCTACAGTCTCCGTTTCTTCCTGAACTGTCTCTGCAGCATTGCGCCTTGTGCTCGGTCGGCCACTACGGGGTCTATCGTCTAAACAACCCGTGGCTTCGAACTTCGAAATCATTCTTGCCACAGCTGCATTTGTCAACGGACCTCTACCCGTTCGAATCCCCTTCCTATGGCGATAGGATCGTAACGCTGAACTAGCACATTCCCCATTCTGATAATACAGCTTCACTAAAAGCGCCGTTACAGGTAATGTCAACATGCTGCGACTGCTGGCGCATCTGATTCTCTCCCTCATTACAGCTCCTTTTATACACGATTGTCATGCGCAATCACTGACGTTTTGCTGCCCAGCGCCATCTGTCGGACATTTTGTGAACTTCGTTTTTTTTAATAAAACCTCATGTCATCCCAAGCGTGTGTGTCAATTTTTACCTCTCTATCTACATTATTCCGTGGTTTATTAAGTTTTCAAATTTTTACTGACTTTTTGATCACCCGGTACAATATCACGCCGCGAAACACACCCTACACCGCAACATGATGCATGGGGCTACAGACATTCAAACACTGATGCGGAAACAGATGAGGACATAGACACAGATGATGACATGAACACTCCAGTATCACCAGATACATATACGGCATAAATGCAGATCAGAAATCTGCAACAGTACTACAAGTAGTACAAACAAGGAATTTGGAAATAACTTAGCAATGGAAGTAAAACAACGAATTTTTCTATTTTTACAAGTAAAACAAGTAATTATTTAGTTCTTTGCATCATTATTTTCAAACATGTGAATGTGTAAATTGTGAAATGTGTAAAACTTTACAAAATTGTGCATAAACAGACATATGCAGTATCATAAGACATGAATACACACATACAAGCTCAAACGTAGATAAGAAGCGCCCTTCGCGGAGACGAGGCTTGAGGTCACCCATCGAGACTCATCTCCCACTTACGGCGCGGTTAAGTCGAACAAGCAATTGTAGTAACAAATAGTACTGTCATATCTTATACACAAATCATGTAGAGTTAATATCACAACATTCAAACATATAGTAATAGATATAGTAGACCAGAATCTGCTAATTCAGGAGAGGCATTACCGAAGCACCCCCGCTTGAAGTTACTAGATAAACGGGCTTCTTTTGCTATCTAAATCTTTCCATTCATGTATTTTTTTCTTGAGAATAGTAACTTTTCACCCAATTGTGCTTTATATAACTTGTTTTTTTTTTCGTTTTTTTTAAAATTGACTATTTAACTATATTAAGAAAACAAGAAAAGTACTAAAACTCTGAAAATTGTCTAGTTTGTCGTAGTAAACGACCCACTACTGTTACCAAGGAGGCGGGTCACTCTGTAATATTAATAAATAAATAAAATAATAATTTCGGTACCTAATGGACAGTGTGCACAACAGACGTCGCTTTTCAGTAAATACGCCCACTTGATACGGAGGAGTTGTTGGGGGTAGTGACGGAAATGGGAAGTCTTACGCCATGAATATCTTGTCCGAGCGTTACCAAACGTACACTGAGGTCAAAAAAGTCGTTGGGTAGCGATATCCACATACACAGATGGTGGTAGTATCACGTACACAAGGTATAAAATGGCACTGCGTTGGTGGAGCTGTCATTTTAACTAGAGTGATTCGTGTGGAAAGGTTTCCGATGTGATTATGACCGCACGATGGAAATTAACAGACTTTGAACGCGGAATGGCAGTTGGAGCTATAACTAAGGGACATTCCATTTCGTAAATCGTTAGGGAATTCAATACTCCGAGATCCACAGTATCAAGAATGTGCTGAAAATACCAAATTTCAGGCATTACCTCTCATCATGGACAACGCAGTGGCCGACGCCCATCACTTAACGACCGAGTGCAGCGGCGTTTGCATAGACTTGTCAGTGCTAAAAGATAAGCGACACTACGTGAAATAAACGCAGAAACCAACGTAAAAGGTAAGACGAACGTATGCGTTAGAACAGTGTGGCGAAATTTGGAGCTAATAGGCTATGGCAGCAGACGACAGACGAGAGTGCCTTTGTTAACTGCACGACATCACCCGAAGCGCCTCTCCTGCGCCCGAGACCATATCGTTTGGACGCTAGAGGATTGGAAAACCGTAGCCCGGTTAAATGAATCCCGATTTCTGTTGGCAAGAGCTGACAGTAGGGTTCGAGTGTCGTGGAGACCTTACGAAGCCGTGGACCCAAATAGTCAACGAGGCACTGTGAAAGCTGGTGGTGGCTCCATAACAGTGTGGGCTACGTTTACGTGGAATGGAATGGGTCCTCTGGTCCAACTGAACCAATCATTAACTGTAAATGGTTTTGTTCGGCTACTTGGAGACTGTTTGCAGCCATTCATGGACTTCATTTTCCTAAACAACCATGCATCATGTCATCGGGCCACAATTGCTCGTGATTGGTTCGAAGAACATTCTGAGCGTTTCGACCGAATGATTTGGCCACGCAGATAGCCCTTCGAACATTTAAGGGGTATTATTAACATGTCAGTTCATGCACAAAATCCTACATCGGCAACACTTCCGTAATTGAGGACGGCTATAGGAGCAACACGGCTCAATACTTCTGCAGGGGACTTTCAACCACTTGTTGGGTCAATGCCACGTCGGGTTGCTCCACTAAGACGGGAAGAAGGAGGTCCGATATCATATTAGGAGGTATCCCATGACTTTCGTCATTTCAGTGCAGCTCCGCGCTCAGTATCTGACGGACCATACAGTGCCGATTGCCTGTCGTGTCATCTTCTGGCGTTGTCGTCATTTGGATGCGATGTGGAGGGGCATGTGGTCAGCAAACAGTTCTCCTGGATGATGGCGGCTTTGCAGATCTTGGAACTGCCACCTCTCATTCAGTTTCGCATCACGAGGTTGACTGGACCTCGTTCCAGTTCTCGCACCAAGGAAAAATCCGCAGTGGTATCGAGAACTGAACCCGGGTTTTCTATATGACAGTTTTTAACTGTTAGGTTTTCTGTGTTGTTTTGGTACGTTGTTGTCGATGATGTTGTAAATTAAACCGGTTTCCCATTCTTAACTTCCAGCTATGTCTGTGATGTAATTCTAACCTCAGCAATGCAAGTGGTGTGATTACGTAAACGTTATATGATAAAAGAGACACTGAAACTGTATAACTTTATTGCAACTAACTTTTACAAAAAAAAAAAAAAAAATAGAATACTGTATACTAAATAAGCTGACCTGTGAAATTCTGTATTGCGTTGTGCAGTGAACAGGGCTACAATGGGTGACATCGTAGTACGTGAGTGAGTCTCAGTTCCAACACACACAACTAACGGATTAACAATTCTACATAAATCCACATAAACGTTAAATTGAATTTTGAAAGAATTAATGTACAAAGCTCCTCTACAGAAATTCCCCTTAAATTAATGTACGCGAACTGACTAGATAAAATTCCGAACACTGAATGTTCCACATGCAAATGTAGCACTGCACTGTAAGACTCAGATTCTCTTACAAACTTTACCTAAACTGATACCTGTTAACTAATTTGAAATGCAAAGCTTAACTATAAATGATCTTTTTTATACCATGACTGATACTGAATTTCTCCAAAAAAACTATTGTGGCAACGGAAGCTCGATACTGCTCGAAAGTGGTGAAAAATATTAAAAAAATTTCAGTGCAGCACATGATCACACTACACGATCAAAAGTATCTGAACACCTGGGTGAAAATGACGTACAAGTTCGTGGTACCCTTCATCGATAATGCTGGAATTTAGTATGGTATCGGGCCACCATTTGGCTTCATGATAGGTTCCTCTCTCGCACGCATTGTTCAATCATGTACTGGAAAGTTTCTTGGGGAGTGGCAGCCGATTCTTCACGGAATGCTGCACTGAGGAAAGGTATCGATGTCAGTCGGTGAGGCCTGAGACGAAGTCGGCGTTCCAAAACGTGCCAAAGGTGTTCTCCAGGATTCAGGTCAGGACTCTGTGCAGGCCAGTCTATTACAAGGATACTACTGTCGTGTAACCACTCCACCACAGGCCGTACTTTATGAACAGGTGCTCGATCGCGTTGAAAGATGCAATCGCCATCCACGAATTGCTCTTCAACAGTGGGAAGAAAGAATGTGCTTAAAACATCAATGTAGGTCTGTGCTGTGATAGTGCCACGCAAAACAACAAGGAGTGCAAGCCCCCTCCATGAAAACACGACCACGCCATAACGCCACCGCCTCCGAATTTTACTGTTGACACTACACACACTAGCAGATGACGTTCACCAGGCATTCGCCATACCCACACCCTGCCATCGGATCGCCACATTGTGATCCGTGATTCGTCACTCCACACAACGTTTTTCCACTGTTCAATTGCCGGCCGCGGTGGTCTAGCGGTTCTAGGCGCTCAGTCCGGAACCGCGAGACTGCTACGGTCGCAGGTTCGAATCCTGCCTCGGGCATGGGTGTGTGTGATGTCCTTAGGTTAGTTAGGTTTAAGTAGTTCTAAGTTCTAGGGGACTGATGACCACAGATGTTAAGTCCCATAGTGCTCAGAGCCATTTGAACCACTGTTCAATCGTCCAATGTTTACGCTCCTTACACCAAGCGAGACGTCATTTGACGTTTACCAGCGTGAAGTGTGGCTTTCGAACAGCCCCCCGACCATGAAAACCAAGCTTTCTCACCTCCTGCCTAACTGTCATAGTACTTGCAGTGCATCCCGATGCAGTTTGGAATTCCTGTGTGATGGTCTGGATAGATGTCTACCTATTACACATGACGACCCTGTTCAACTGTCGGCGGTCTCTGTCAGTCAACAGACGAGGTCGGCCTGTACGCTTTAGTGCTGTACATGTCCCTTTACGTTTCCACATCACTATCACATCGGAAACAGTGGACCTAGGGATGTTTATGAGTGTGGAAATCTCGTGTACAGACGTATGACACAAGTGACACCCAGTCACCTGACCACGTTCGAAGTCCGTGAGTTCCGCGGAGCGCCCCATTCTGCTCTCTCACGATGTCTAATGACTACTGAGGTCGCTGATATGGAGTACCTGGCAGCAGGTGGCAGCACAATGCACCTAATATGAAAAACGTATATTTTTGCGTGTGTCCTGATACTTTTGATCACATAGTGTACGTTCCATCACCTTGCAAACGCAGCTGGTAAGAGAGATGAGGCGGTAGCTACGAGGTAGGTTTTTGTCCTTACCGGACTTAGGTATGGGTATGATGGTGACTTCACGCCAGCGCCAGGAAATGTTCCCTCCGCCCAGGTGCGGTTGTATGTGTTAAGGAGGAAGTGCTTGCCCAAAAGAGAAAGGTGCTGCAACATCTGAACGTGGATGGCGTCTGGCCCTGTGGCGGAGGATCGAGACGAACTGAGAGCATGATATAGCTCCCTCATAGTAAAGGAGACACTGTAGCACTGACGATACGGAGAAGATAGGGGTATCGCCCGAGCCTCCTCCGCTCGTTTCCAGTGGAGGAAGGCAGGGTGATAGTGGGAAGAGCTCGAAACTTTGGCAAAATGGTGGCCCTAGGTGTTGTTTATAGTGGTTACTGCAAATCCAACATGTCGATACCACCCCATAGGTCTTCCAAAGTTGCCAACGGAATTGCAAGTTTCTGTCCAACGCCGATAGCAGTCTTGTGGGATCCAGTGAACCGAATGGTGCAAGCCCACTGGACTAGCAGCTGACTACACTTTCCCTAGATAAAGAAGTTTTAGTAGTAAATTTATGTCAAAAATATACACGTGACATTCCGTTAGTCCAGGAAACACAGGGGAAGTACTAAAAACCGTCCAAGAATTGCTGGTGGTGAATTAATACTGGAAAGGCCTCACAACAAATACGGCAGTGCCAACTTTGCCAGACCTAATGTAAGTACCATATCAGCCTCACTGACTGAAGACAACATCGAGCTCCTCACACTGCGAACTCCATTCTTCTGTGTAACATCGGTCTACAAACCACCCGATGTCAATTTCAGCATTAAAACATCAGCCAACTTCAACGATCAGGACATGAACTTTGTCACAGGTGATTTCAATTGCAGAAGCACATCATGGGGATACCCAGATACCGACACAGATGGAACGAGTGTAGAAACATGGGTTGGGGCTCGTGACCTACATTGATCCATGATCCGAAGCTCCCACGTTCTATTAACAGCGGCAGATGGAAAAGAGGGTACAACCCAGACAACATCTTTGTTTCTTCAAAGCTGTACAATGTAGGAAGGATGTATAAGAGCCCATCCCTCGTACCCAACACAGACCTGTCATATGCACTATGGATCCTGTTGTAGCGCCTGACAAGGTACCATTCAAGTTCAGTGAAGAGCTTGACTCATAAGTGCTAAACATTCCGCTGCAACCTGAAATGTACGAAACCTTCATCAAATGCGTCCAACAAGTTCCGAGGAAAACTATTCCGAGAGGTTGCAGAACTCAGTATGTTCCACGCATATCCAGTGAGGACAAACTGTTGTCAAAAAGATACCCAACACTCTATGAAGAGGATCCATTTGCGTAAGAAACAATCCAAGTTGGTGAAATATTGCCGCAAGCCATTTCAGCGACTCGCAAGGCCAAGTGGAGTAACCTGGTAGAGAACCTCGACGTGAAGCTGAACAGTAGACAAGCCTCGAAACTACTTAAAAACCGAAGTGACAACCGTTTAAAATCACAAGTCAATTTTACGAGTGTGACTCTTGATAAAGTGGCAACCCAGCACCTGCAGAACGGCAAAATAAAAAGAAAGGACGCCCAAAGAAGCTCTTCAGCTCGACCCAGAACAGAGCATTATTTTCTTAGTGATCCCTTCTCCATGGTTGAACTCGAAGCTGCCATCTCCAGTTTGAAGATGCATAAGACTGCAGATGTCGACGACCTTAGAATTTGTAAGTTTTTATATTTGTAAGTTTTTATATTGGTAACGCCACGTAGCGCTCTGTATGAAAATCACTGGCTGTGCTGTGTGCAGTCTGTGGCTAGTTTGCATTGTTGTCTGCCATTGTAGTGTTGGGCAGCTGGATGTTAACAGCGCGTAGCGTGGCGCAGTTGGAGGTGAGCCGCCAGCAGTGGTGGATGTGGGGAGAGAAATGGCGGAGTTTTGAACTTTGTAAGACTGGATGGCATGAACTGCTATATATATCATGACTATTAAGGTAAATACATTGTTTGTTCTCTATTAAAATCTTTCATTTGCTAACTATGCCTATCAGTAGTTAGTGCCTTCCGTAGTTTGAATCTTTTGTTTAGCTGGCAGTAGTGGCGCTCGCTGTATTGCAGTAGTTCGAGTAACGAAGATTTTTGTGAGGTAAGTGATTCGTGAAACGTATAGGTTAATTTAGTCAGGGCCATTCTCTTGTAGGGATTACTGAAAGTCAGATTGCGTTGCGCTAAAGAAATTATTGTTTGTCAGTTTAAGCACAGTCATGTATAATTGTTCAAAAGGGGATGTTTCAAGTTTAACAGATAAAGAACTTCGCCTGTAAAACGATGGAGTGGCTACTAAGACTAATGAACACATGTGTCGCCAAGCTACACATCCCCAAAATGTGGCGGAAGTCTCGAGTCATTGCAATACTTAAGCCTGGGAAGGAACCAAACGACCCAAAAAAATTTCGACCTATCTCCCTTTTATGCCACACCTTCAAGATATTAGAACGGCTGATATTTAACCGAATCAGTTACACCCTCGAAGAGCAGTCTAACCCACAGCAAGCAGGCTTCTGTGCTGGCAAATCATACTGTAGTCAGAGCTCGAATCTAACCCAGCACATCGAGGACAGTTTTGAACGTGGTGAAATTACTGGAGTCGCTTTTGTTGATGTAACAGGTGCAAACGACAATGCGAATCATAGGAAACTTTTAAAGAAAGTGTATGACCTTACTAAGGACTACCAACTAATATTCCTTATTAGCACCTTCTTCAGAACAGAAGATTTCAAGTTTCATTACAGGGTAAGAGGAGTAGATGGCGAGGAGAGCAACTGAAACATTGCCCAACATCAGTCTACCTAGGTATCACACTGGACAGGGCTCTAACGTACAGGCAGCAATGTCTAAACGTGAAACAGAACGTCATTGCTCGCAGTGGGATACCCAAGAAGCTGATTGGCAGCAGCTGGGGAACCAACCCGCAAATCCTAAGGACTTCCGCACTTGGACTTTGTGTATCAGCCGTTGAGTATGCTGCTCCTGTGTGGAACATTTCAGCTCATGCTAAGCAAGTCAATATTGCGGTCAACGATACTGCAAGGATCATCTCAGGATGCTTGAGGCCAACACCAGTGCAGAAATTGTATCCGATTGTTGTAATAGCCCCAACCAATATCCGGAGCGCCACTGCTGCAGACAATGAGAGAACAAAGTAGGAGAATGACTGCCAACATCCTCTGTATGGTCATCAGGCAGCAAGATCCCGCCTTAAATCCCGCAAGAGTTTCCTTGCTAGGACTGCGCCACTGGAGGGAGCACCAGAGGCAATTCGGCCTGCAACATGGAAGAGCTCACTGCCCATAGACGTATCGTCAAATAAGAACTAGCTCCTGGTGCAAACCTACAATACCCCGTATGGAGTTCCCTCGACCGACTAAGAGTGGGCATCCCCCGATGCAAGACCAACCTGAAGAAATGGGGAATCCTTCCAGCGCGCGCAGACATCTCTTGCGACTGCGGGGCTGAAGAAAATCCATGCCACCTACTTGTATGCCCCCCCCCCCCCATGGACAACCCGTGTACGATGCAAGATGTTTACGAAGGAAATGACAAAGCTATCGCAGCTGCTATTTTTTGTAAATGCGACCGGACACGGAAATGAATGAATGACAGGATGTAGCAGACAACCTTTAGTATAAATGAATCGCATGTATTTCGCAGAAGTAACTGGCAAGTCTTTATTCTGTTGTTCTATTACACAATTGCCGATCAATCACAGGAAACAGTAATAACCAAAAAAAATTGGCGGACTCTGCGTCCAGGCAAGCTAAAGTTAAACGACCACACAAAAGATGCGTTCGAAGAATCCTAAATGTAAATTTAGTTTAGTTTATTACATAGATCACATTCGCGAGAACTCTTTATTGTGTGGAACATGTCAATAAGTTAACAAAAAACACACATTTTATCTGTGTGATAAACATAATCCAACAAATACTTGTGGTTTCTGTTCAGAAACATATCTGTACAGGAGAAGAAATTGCCAAACAGGAATGATTTAAATGTCATTTCAAACTTTCACCGTTTGTTCACTCTAATTCACAAGTGAGGCGATCAATATTTTTGTGTCTGCACATGAGGGGCAATCAATAACGATGCAGTACATTTTTTTTCTGAAAACAGGCTGGTTTTATTCATTATTACTCCTTATTATTGCCCAATCTTTTGGCAACAAAACCCGATTTTTCAACACAGTCTCCATTCAGTGCGATGGCCTTGCACCACATTACTGGGAGAGCCTGGATGGCAACATGGTGCTACTCTACTGGTCGACGATAGAGCCAACGTCTTGCTGCGTCAATAACCTCCCCATCATCCATGTACTGGTTCCCGCAGAAGGCATCCTTCGTTGGGCCAAGTGGATGGAAGTCGGAATGTACAAGTTCCAGGCTGTAGGGAAAATCAGGAAGAAGAATCCAATGAAGTTTTGTCAGCTCCTCTCGGTCACATAGACTTACGTGAGGCCTTATCTTTCATGGAGAAGTTCGTTTGTAAGTGGACACAAACCGTGCTGAGTACCCCAACAGGTGGAGATGTGTGTCGACACCACCAACAGGGACGTCCAGTTGAGCAGCGAGGTGTTTGATTGTGATCCGTCGTTTATCTCGAATGAGAGTGTCCGCACGTTCCGACAGTATAGGATATACAGATGTGTGCAGCCAAAACAGACGGGTTTGCACGATCTTGTTGGGATAATAACCGAAGCCTCGCCCAACGACTCACCGTGCTTTTGTTCACTGCCAGGTCTTTGTAGACGTTCTGCAAGCACCTGTGAATATCTGCGATGCTCTGGTTTTCCGCTCAAAGTCACTCAATAATAGTTTTTTGCTTAGAATGAATCGTTGTTACAGATGCCATCTTGAAGGCTACGTGCCCGCATCTCGTGGTCGTGCGGTTGCGTTCTCGCTTCCCACGCCCGGGTTCCCGGGTTCGATTCCCGGCGGGGTCAGGGATTTTCTCTGCCTCGTGATGGCTGGGTGTTGTGTGCTGTCCTTAGGTTAGTTAGGTTTAAGTAGTTCTAAGTTCTAGGGGACTTATGACCACAGCAGTTGAGTCCCATAGTGCTCAGAGCCATTTTTTTTTTTTTGAAGGCTACGTGTAGTGCCGGAACTGCATGAAACTTTAGGAGCTGAAGCGGGAATATTCCACGATATCCCACAAAAAATTTGGGAAGCGAAATTGGCCGAGAAAGAAAAGTATTGCTTTACTTATTGAAAGCCCCTTGTACTATGCTACTTTCTGTACTAAAGATGAGTTGTGGCCGGCTAGGCTGTTTACGTTTGTAGTGCTATATTTATGAATGCTACAAATATTTTGAAATTGTGCCTTATCTTTTACAACAAAATTCGTAAAATAATAAATGTATTGTGAGGTCATTATCAGTATACCGAATTTTTTTAAGCAGATGCGTACATGACATTTGATATTGGACACCAAATATTAGCACTACAGTATATTTCTGTGCAATGAATACTTCGTTCTATGTACGGAATTGCCCCACAGAATTATTCCATTTATTATAAATAACTGAAAATTTGCAACGTGGGCTAAATTTTAACGTCTTTGTTACTACAATCAATAATTACATACAGGTATAATGTTTATGAACTGCAGCGTTAGAGAAGACTTTTAGTCTGTGTTTCACAATTCAGGCTCCGCTCAACAAGCACCCTAGACATTCTGAACAATCAATTTTACTGCCGGCCGGAGTGGCCGTGCGGTTCTAGGCGCTACAGTCTGTAGCCGAGCGACCGCTACGGTCGCAGGTTCGAATCCTGCCTCGGGCATGGATTTGTGTGATGACTTTAGGTTAGTTAGGTTTAATTAGTTCTAAGTTCTAGGCGACTGATGACCTCAGCAGTTAAGTCGCATAGTGCTCAGAGCCATTTGAACCATTTGAACCAATCAAGTTTACTTATTTTCTTTCCCCGTTCTGTACCGTTATTGATTATGATATGTCTTGCATAGTAGAGAACTGAATGAATGCTATTCTTTCTAGATTCATTGTGGACCATTTACCGACTGACAATCGATAATACATTTCAATAATTAATTGGTCCTTATATTGTTGTAGCACTATTAAAGTTCCTAGTGATACTTGCATTATCAACAAAATGTGTAAAATGGATGGTCATTCGGATGAAAAGGAGTGGTCCCACAATTTAATCCTTCGGGGTGTCAGTCGTAGTTTGTCCCTAATCAGAACTGCCTGAGAACGAAAAGTATTGCTTTACTTATTGAATGCCCCTTGTACTAGCCATTAAGTTCCTCCCTATGTGCCAGACAGAAACGTGTAAAATATGATGAAGCGGACGATTGTACTACGTAGGAAAGTACAACTACTCGATAACTCGATTCAGTCGAGTCGACGAAAGAAACGAACGAATAGCGTGCGGGCTGACTAGGCGCACGTTAAGTGCTGACGGAGAAGGACCGTGGAGCTGAACGGAGGGTGGTTTTAAAAAATCGCATGAAATCGGCGGAATAAGTCCCTCGTGAGTTCTGGAGTGCCATTAGGAGACCGGCTAGCCCAATGAAACTGTAATGGACTACAAAAGTCGAGCAGCCCCTCATATGCCAAACATTTTTGTAATCAGTGCTAAGTGACGCTTGAGGAGGTGTAGATAGTCGACACCCCTGGCCAGTGGTTGAATGTGTGGGGTGTCAGTTGTGCTGCTTAGCATACCTGTAGATGCTACGGTCCGATGTCTGTGACCTACAGAGGGGAGAAGTACTCGATACGATCACCCAAATTAATTTAAAGGAGATGATAATGTCGTGGGTGCGGAAACGTCTTACTGAAATGGTAACTGATAGGGGAGGCCCAATCATTCACGAAAATATGGACACCAGATCACACTAATAGATCTGTTAATGAGAGGGGGCCCTTCTACATGACCGCCATCTAAGTCAAAACACGTATTCCGTCTTTCAGTATTGGAACAAAATGTGGACATTAACATTGCAACCATAAAGTTGATTGCTGCTTCCCCGATACGATTCCGTAGACCAACAGACCATTCACTTTGCTAGTGTACACTTTCGACTGAAATACCAGCATGCAAAAAAGTCTAAAAGTGTATGGGCTGGTTAACGGGAAGCCCAGAGGTGACCCTCTGCGTATTCACCTCCCTGGAAAGGTGTGCAAAATGTGGAGACGCACCATCTTGCTGAAATATAACGGTATCCCTTAGGCCACCATCCTGAAGATGCGTTTCAAGGAACAGTTTTACATGTCGAGATAGCTGTTACCCGTTATTGTTCTTTCGGCAAAGAAAAATGGGCCGTACAGTTTTGCTTTTGTCATACCCACCCAACATTAATCTTCGGTGTATCACGTTCCCACTCCCATATCTCATGTGGTTCTCCATATGTCCATATTCGACTGTTTGTCTGTGCCCTTTCCCACAAGCGTGGAATGTGGCTTCATCGGAGAATAAAATGTTGTCCATTAAATTCTCGTTTCCTATAGGTTTCAGGAGGTCATAATACATTGCCCGACGACAGGCGAAATCGTCGTCCTCAAGATGGTGCTGAACCTGAATGTGATAAGGAGGTTTTCGTAGGGTGAAACGTAGGATTATCTACACTGTGTTGCGATGGACATTCAGTTCCCTACTAAGGCGTCGAGTTGATGCCTTCGGATTCCTATCACGGGAAATCTGAACCTGCTGCACTGTTTCTGCTGATATGCGTGGTCGTCCATGTCGTCCCTCATTACAAATACTGCCAGTACGCTTAAATTTGCCCACAGGAAGACGAATGTGTGCCCTTGATAGGGCTGGTTTGTGGAACTTACTGGCGTCTTCATATGACAATCCGCGTATCCGTGCACAAGCAAACCCGTTCTTCTGTGTAACACAGCTTGCACGAAGATACCAGTATCTACAGTGAAAAGAAAAAAAATTAGATTTTTCATGGAGATAGATTGTGACTTTAGAGACACATACACTAAGGTGCCAGTATTTGAAAAGACAAGAAAAAACAATTAGCGTTTTCATGAAAATGGATAGTGACTTTAGAAACATCCTGTATTAGTTGATTCTTCTACGAACATATGATCTCGCAATTTTAACAGAACATCGTGATGCACAACGCCTCTCATGTAGCGTCTGCCACTAGAGCTAGATGATCGGAGTTCACATCCGCGCTTGCTGCAAAAACTTGTGAGACGCCGCTTTCATAGGATCTTCTATTTTCTCTATCAGTCCTACACTGTAAACGTTCCAGATCGGGGCACAATATATAAGTGTCGAGGATTCTTTAAGCTTCCTCCTTCGTCGGTTGTCTACACTTTCGAAAGGTTATTTCACTGAATCTCAATCTGGCATCTGTCTTTTCTACAGATTGGTTGTAACTTAAATGCAACTACTCATCGAAGTCCAGCGTGGGCAGTAATTATCGTATGGCAGCGCAACGTGGTAGATAATCTAATGCTTAAATGTGGGACAGCTTTCACTAGAAAAAATTAATTCCAGTTTCGGACAACAGGTTGAAACAGGGTCTGTGAATGCAAGATAGACATGTAGAAATGATTCCATTCCTAATTGATTGGGAACGGGACGCAGGCATAAAAAATGGTTCAAACGGCTCTGAGCACTATGGGAGTTAACATCTGAGGTCATTAGTCCCCTAGAACGTAGAACTACTTAAACCTAACTAACCTAAGGACGTCACACACATCCATGCCCGAGGCAGGATTCGAACCTGCGACCGGAGCGGCCTACATCTACATCTACATGACTACTCTGCAATTCACATTTAAGTGCTTGGCAGAGGGTTCGTCGAACCACAATCATACTATCTGTCTACCATTCCACTCCCGAATAGCGCGCGGAAAAAACGAACACCTAAACCTTTCTGTTCGAGCTCTGATTTCTCTTATTTTATTTTGATGATCATTCCTACCTATGTAGGTTGGGCTCAACAAAATATTTTCGCATTCGGAAGAGAAAGTTGGTGACTGAAATTTCGTAAATAGATCACGCCGCGACGAAAAACGTCTTTGCTGTAATGACTTCTATCCCAATTCGCGTATCATATCTGCCACACTCTCTCCCCTACTACGTGATAGTACAAAACGAGCTGCCCTTTTTAGCATCCTTTCGTTGTCCTCCGTCAATCCCACCTGGTAAGGATCCCACACCGCGCTGTAATATTCTAACAGAGGACGAACGAGTGTAGTGTAAGCTGTCTCTTTAGTGGACTTGTTGCATCTTCTGAGTGTCTTGCCAATGAAACGCAACCTTTGGCTCGCCTTCCCCACAATATTATCTATGTGGTCTTTCCAACTGAAGTTGTTCGTAATTTTAACACCCAGGTACTTAGTTGAATTGACAGCCTTGAGAATTGTACTATTTATCGAGTAATAGAATTCCAACGGATTTCTTTTGGAACTCATGTGGATCACCTCACACTTTTCGTTATTTAGCGTCAACTGCCACCTGCCACATCATACAGCAATCTTTTCTAAATCGCTTTGCAACTGATACTGGTCTTCGGATGACCTTAACAGACGGTAAATTACGGCATCATCTGCGAACAACCTAAGAGAACTGCTCAGATTGTCAAGCAGGTCATTTATATAGATCAGTAACAGCAGAGGTCCCAGGACGCTTCCCTGGGGAACACCTGATATCACTTCAGTTTTACTCGATGATTTGCCGTCTATTAGTACGAACAGCGACGTTTCTGACAGGAAATCACGAATCCAGTCGCACAACTGAGACGATACCCCATAGGCCCGCAGCTTGATTAGAAGTCGCTTGTGAGGAACGGTGTCAAAAGCTTTCCGGAAATCTAGAAATACGGAATCAACTTGAGATCCCCTGTCGATAGCGGCCATTACTTCGTGCGAATAAAGAGCTACTAGGTGCGTTGCACAAGAACGATGTTTTCTGAAACCATGCTGATTACGTATCAATAGATCGTTCCCTTCGAGGTGATTCTAAATGTTTGAATACCGTATATGCTCCAAAACCCTACTGCAAACCGACGTCAATGATATAGGTCTGTAGTTAGATGGGTTACTCCTACTACCCTTCTTAAACACTGGTGCGGCCTGCGCAATTTTCCAATCTGTAGGTACAGATCTATCGGTGAGCGAGCGGTTGTATATGAGTGCTAAGTAGGGAGCTATTGTATCAGCGTAATCTGAAAGGAACCTAATCGGTATACAATCTGGACCTGAATACTTGCCCGTATCAAGCGATTTGAGTTGCTTCGCAACCCCTAAGGAATCTACTTCTAAGAAACTCATGCTAGCAGCTGTTCGTGTTTCAAATTCTGGAATATTCCATTCATCTTCCCTGGTGAAGGAATTTCGGAAAACTGCGTTCAATAACTCCGCTTTAGCAGCACAGTCGTCGGTAACAGTACCATCGGCACTGCGCAGCGAAGGTATTGACTGCGTCTTCCCGCTTGTTCCAGACTGAAGCGCCTAGAACCGCTCGGCCACTCCGGCCGACGCAGGCAGAAAAGGTCAAACAAGTGAAGAGCATGATGTTGATTTTAATATTGTCCGCCGCTTATGCAGTTCGTTCATTACAAGCACCAGAAACGTCGACGAGATGCTGTACAGCGCCAGATTTGTACCTAGTGGCCAAAATTGCAACTTATTTTTTTACTGCGTTAATCGGTTTCCCATTAATGCTTTAGCATGACTACCAAGTTTCGCTGCCATACGATAATTACATCCCGTACTGGACCTCTGTGAGTAGTTACACTTTAATTACACTATGTGATCAAAAGTATCTGGAACCCCCTTCCAAAAAAAAAAAAATACGTTTTTCATATTAGGTGCATTGCGCTTCCACCTACTGCCAGGTACTCCATATCAGCGACCTCAGTAGTCATTAGACTTCGTGAGAGAGCAGAATGGGGCGCTCCGCGGAACTCACGGACTTCGAACGTGGTAAGGTGTCACTTGCGTCATATGTCTGTACGCGAGATTTCCACCCTCCTAAACACCCCTACGTCCACTGTTTCCGATGTGTCAGTGAAGTGGAAACGTGAAGGGACACGTACAGTACATGTGTACAGGCCAACCTCGTCTGTTGACTGACAGAGACGGCAGATAGTCAATTTACGTGGCCCTGAAATATTATTGTGGTAGTCAAAGTCAAATACGAGCAGTTTTTCAGAAAATGTGGAATGGAACAGAAATATGGATCCTTTCTGCAGTCTTGATTGATGTTGAGCCAGAGCCTGAAAAATTATTCTGCGTTAATACTTGTCCTAGAAAAGCGACGTTTATGTGTTTTGCTGATGCTGTGAGCATTACAGCTTACTGTTTTCGCTGGTGAGGGATGCACTGCAGCCTATATTAGTTGAAATGAAGAAATTTCCCTCTTAAAGGTAGAGGAAGATTAAATAATTTTGATTATGGGACCGAAGGAAAGCTTGGTTTAATGTAATAAGGATGAAGCAAAACATTTGTCATTTAAACTACAGGAGGATTCGGATATTTTGTGTCAGTTGTAAGTTCAATAGGATGTTAAGATGAAACTGTTTTACAGAATAGAGATGACCACAATTTTGCCATTCATGAGAAATGAATCCAGAATAACCACCACAGGCGAAATAACTGATTTGGAAGCGAAAGGTAACTTAAAGAAGGAACGAAATGGGTAAGAAAATGTAGTATAACCTGTATAATGAGAATATTTTTTACCCTTCTCAGAGTCATCTGTGTGATTACTTCTTGTGATAACGTAATTTTAGATGAAATTGTCTTACTGTTTTATGTATAAACGTATGAGCATGATAAATGTATAATTGAGAGTCTCTTATCAGGTGTGTCAACTGGTATAAATGCAAATAACCATTGTTCTTTTTACTATGTATGTTTAAGGAACGTTTCTCCATATTTATCACGTGACAACACGTATGCCGCGAGCGTCAAGAAGAGGACGAATTAGAACAATGTTGTAGTGGTGTAAACACTTTGTTGAAGCAGCATTGAAGTAGCTTGTTGGATTAACTAGTAGTGGATAGAAGTAGAATTTTGAGTAATACATGTTTATGGGTAGTTAGTTTGTAGTATAGACAACAGGTGTGCATGTGTGTGTGTGTGTGTAAATATCATGTGATCCCTATGCTGCCCTGACCTATACTTGCACAAGGCATAATCCTATTCATTTTAGTGAATTAATAAGTAGCATTTGATTTATTAAAACGGAAGTGAACCACATTAGTGATGTGGATTTAGATATTATATTGTCAGTTCATTTAATTTTTATGTTTATGGTGTCAAGTCATTTCACTTTTATTTTTTATATTGTCAAGTCATTTAACTTTTATTTTTATATTGTCGATTCATCTAACTTTTTTATTTAAAAAAAAAGAAAATTAAGTCTCACTTTTGTTCTTAAAAATTGTGAAAGACAATACTAAGTGGTATTATGTATGACATTTTGTAATCACATAACTATGATGAACAATTTCTGTGAATGCAGTTGAGAACGTGAAAGCGAACCGGCTAAACTCTTACGTGACAGCGGGAGCAGCGAGGAGGAGGGCTAGGTGTTAACAGGCGGGTTTCCCAGCAGGACACACTGTCAACCGGGCCACGTCGGGAGCGCGGTCGACCACGAAAGAAGGGTACGAGGCAAACACTTTCGCTTGCACCCGGAGCTAATGGCCGGCCGCACCAGTGCGACCCTTCGTGGAGGCGATGACCTGAGATGGCCGAGCGGTCCACCGTGCGGAAATCCATCTGCTGGCAATGCACCACACGCACGCGACCGTGACGAGACGGCCGCGGTGAAACGACAGAAGACAGGGGATAAAGGGGCGTGGAGCGTTTTGACAGGTACTGTCCAGAGAAACTTGCAGACGTCAACGACGCCTATCGACATTTCCTGACGGATGCCCACTGTCAAGCGACAGTAAATTATGGTTCGCTGGTTGCTAAGGGTGGCACAAAGAAGAGCCATTAAGTGTCATCCTTGCCCAGGAATATCAAACCGGCGAGCCAATTGAGGATAACTCAAGAATGTAACAACACAAGGGGCGTGGAGCCTTTTGACACATACTGTCCATAGAAACTGGCAAACTTCAACGACGCCTATCAACATTTCCTGGCGGATGCCCACTGTCAAGCGACAGTAAATCATAGTTCGATGTTCTCTGGTAGCTAAGGGTGGCACAAAGAAGAGCCATTAAGTGTCATCCTTGCCCAGGAATATCAACCTGGCGTGTCAAACGAGGATCCCGCACGAATTTGACAACACAAACATGGAACCAAATCGAGATGTACGTGACACGGGCCACCAAGAGAAACTTCATGAGAGGGCAGAGACGGCAGGATTGCACGCAACAGATGGACAAAAATCCCTACTGACAGCTGCGGCGGCGAACCCCCCTCCCTCCCCCCCTTATATTGTGCCTCCGAACAGTGGACCTACTGAGTGTGCCAGTGATTATACGGTTCTTAGTCCAATGCATATACGTGTGTTCTTTCAGAGAAACTTTGATTGTGCATTTTGCAGGGGTTCGATTTATTGGTGTTTTTTTATTAGACTGACTCATGTATTTTGCAGGTGTTATATTTATTGTTTTTTTTAGACTTTGACTCTTGTATTTTACAGGTGTTTTATTTATTGGTGTTTTTTTTATTAGATGTGACTATTGAACTTTCAGAGCTGATTTATTTATCAATGTTTGTTTTTGTTTGATGTGTTATATTTGTGATATTTTGTTTCGTAAATTCATTCCTGTGGCATTGCCTCGTTTATCAGTCAGATAGCTATTCATGCTCATTGGACTGTGATCGATTAGCCTTTGCAGGGGGCATATTTATAGTGAGAAACCCCTTGAGGGTAACAATCACATAATTAATTGTAGATTCAGTATAATGACACAGTGATCATTGGTTGCTAACTAACTGAAATATAGTAGAGTTATTAAATTAGTGCCACAAAGTTATTTTAATTCTACAAATTATTAGTTTTATATGATATAGAGTTTTTTGCGATAACCACTATGTAAAACATGTTTTTTCTCTTATCTTTTTTTTGCTTTTGCGGATTGTGCATTGAAATGTTCTGCTTTATAATACTGACGTTATTTTCCTGTTTTTTTTTTTTTTAATTGCTGTGGCACCTTTGCTATTTTCATAAATTTGACTTGTTAATAAACAGTCATAAATATTCCTGTGATCAGTTGGCTCTTGCAATGAGCAAATACTGCTGAACTCCATAAGGGTAACAACCAGAAATTGTTTTCATATTAATGACACAGGAACCATTGTTTTTACTTGCTGACCGAATTAGGTCTACACTATGCTTTAAATAGGTGTCACAGATTATTTTTTTCTCTTTGAAATTGGTAGATTCTAAAGATGTGTTGAAATTATTGTGTTTTAGCAAGTAGCTGGTGACCTTTTGCCTTTTCTTTACATTTTTGGTTTAAGTTGGGTGCGAGAAGCCTGCTTGGGAATGTCCTAGCATGGCCAGAAAATTCCCTGCACAGTCTTTTCCTGGAGCGTTGGGGTTATGAAAGGTCTCTGTTGGATTCCTTTCATGTTGATTTCTTAAATCTGTTGTCATTTACGGCAAACACTCCTCTTCTAATTTTACTGTGGTGTTTCTGACTATCTGGGAGGAGACTGAGCAGTGAAACGTGTTACTTTTACACATAAACAAGAACGATCTGTCACACTACAACACTTTAAAACACAGTTTATATGTAATTCATGTCACAAAGTCTCATACGGAACCTACATCCGCTTTCTTTTATGTACTGTATATGATAAGATACTGTCATCCCCCTTCCCTTCTATGTGAAAGAATGAATGAGCAATTGTATTTCTAAGTGCATGCTTGATGGTAGCAGACAAGCCAGTCTGCTGGAGAACAGTAGGACCAACGTCGGAACAGGTAGCTACGCTTTCTAAAAGCAGAGAGGTTTCTATTCTTAATATGGTCCTGTCCGTCCCTTGTCATGTTGGTATAGGAAGCTGCCTCTCTGGTCACTTCCGTTTGTATTTGTGAGACACCCCTCAGGAAGGGACCACGGCAGTCGGTCCGCGGCGAGCGTCTCAAGTGGTAAGATCTCCGGCTAAGTGCGTGTCTGCTAAGTCCATAGGACAATGGATTTCTTAAGTTCAGCCTAACTGAAAATTTAATCACCTTTATTTCAGGTTTAGCTCTAAAATATCTAATGTTATCTTAAATTGCAACGCAGTGTAATTCGAGTGTGAAGTTCAGAATATATTCCGGTAGTTGCTTTGTCACTACTTTGTGAGTAAAGTGGAACCACGTGTTGATCAGTAACTCTAAGTTCATCAATCTTAAATGCGAATGTGCGTGAGATTATAACGTCTCGTCTTGACAATATTTTTCAATATAGCAACTTTTCTTTATGTTCAACCCACGTGGGGTATACTTTGTGAGACCGGTACCATGTGCTTATACAATTGTTTGACCCATCAGGTTAATAGTAAGACGATAGTAACCAGTTCGAGGTTTTTCTTTTGTAAATTGCATTTCGATGTAATTTATTTTAATTATCAAAATTATTGTGGAGTTACGCCCTTTGTGTAAACCAAGTTGACCACGCGTAGCTTGTGGTGTAATCATCAAAGTAGCCCTCAGCTAATCTTTTCGGGAAGATTTCACAGAGAGCTAGTATGAATTTAGTATACCAGTGTGTGGTAATTACATGACGGACAGGATTGCTCCACGAACGTAACTTCTTTGGGTGAAAATTGAATCGGTTGGTTGTGGTTAATTTCCTCTTGCATGTGTTTCAACGTTCTTCGTGTGTTATTTTATGAATGCAGTGTTGTATGTAGTCTCCCAATCTTGGCTCCCTATTTTATGTGTTCCGTAAGATTACAAACTCACATTTACACAATCCTAAAAAAGGCACCAGCTTAGTTATGACTCAAGTTTAATATGCTGAAATTTCAATGATCAACGTTAAAATAAATTTCCAAATATAAACTGATTTATTTCTTTTTATTTAAATTCTCTTTATATATATATATATATATATATATATATATATATATATATATATATATATAGCACCGGTTGTCGTATAACTAACTTCCCCAGACAGCTCACAGCTTTTAACCCACTTTTATGGTCTTGAATATCAGCACCGCTTTCATAGCAAATTAAAGTAACAACGTTACAACAGTTGAAGAGGGTCGTAATGTGTAATAGGTAGCCATCTATCCAGACCATCACACAGGAGTTCCAAACTGCATCAGGATCCACTGTAAGTACTTTGACAGACGGGAGGTGAGAAAACTTGGATTTCGTGGACGAGGGCTGCTCATAAGCCACACATCACACCGGTAAATGCCAAACGACGCCTCGCTTAGTGTAAGGAGCTGGTACATTGGACGATTGAACAGTGGAAAAAGGATGTGTGGAGCGACAAATCACGGTACGCAATATGGCGATCCGATGGCAGGGTGTGGGTATGGATAATGCCCGGTGAACGTCGTCTGCCAGCGTGTGTAGTGCCAACAGTAAAATTCATAGGCGGTAGTGTTATGGTGTGGTCGTGTTTTCATGGAGGGGGCTTGCACCCCTTGTTGTTTTCCTGACACTATCACAGCACAGGCCTACATTGATATTTTAAGCACCATCTTGCTTACCACTGTCGAAGAGAAATTCGGGGATGGCGATTGCATCTTTCAACACGATCGAGCACCTGCTCATAATGCACGGCCTGTGGCAGAGTGGTTACGCGAGAATAACATCCCTGTAATGCAATGGCCTGCACAGAGTCCTGACAGGGATCGCATAAAACGCCTTTGGGGCGTTTTGGAACGCCGACTTCGTGCTGGACCTCACCGACCGACATTGATACCTCTCCTCATTGCAGCACTCCCTAAAGAATGGGTTGCCATTCCCCAAGAAACCTTCCAGCACCTGACTGAACATATGGCTGCGGGAGTGGAAGCTGTCAATAAGGTTAAGGGTGAGCTAACACGACACTGAATTCGAGCATTACCGACGGAGGGCACCACGAACTTGTAAGTCATTTTCAGCCAGGTGTTCGGATCCTTTAGATCACACAGTGTATATACACCTGTATCTACAGTTAGTATACGGTCGTTCCCTTCAAATCGCTGCGTACGCGTACTCTCTGCTATTTAATAGATGTGTCTGCTTCAAGTGATTGTTCGACAGTAGTGTAATCATACAATGAGGTGACTTTCGATCTGTTTATGTGCACTGCGCTACATTTGTTTAAGTCGCTAGTTAACTGCCGGTTCCTGCACCAAACGTCGATCCTCTGAGGTTACTGCAGCACTACGCTAGAGTTTTCTGGCATTGTTACTTCTCTGTACACAACAGCAGCATCCACGAGCAGACTGATGGAAATTACGACGTTATTTAGAGGCATATAAGAGCCACTATAAATGATTGAATCGTTTCAGAGATCTATATTTTCGAAAGTATTACAGGAATAAATATGACTGATGCATGAATAAAACCGTAAGTTCATCAAGTTTGCATTTCGCACTCTACAAGTGTTACACGTGTGCACCTCTGCTCACATGACACGCTCCAAGCGGTTGTCAAGTTCACTTCATACGTCATGTAGCAAAACCCTATCAATGCTCATTACTGCAGCATTGAGTTCTCTGAGCTGTTCCAGTGTTTGGCAGTGAGGGTACGTAAACACGGTCCTTAATGTGCTCTGAAAGGAAAAAGTCACGAAACGTTAGATTAGGCGACCTGGGGGTTCAAAGGAACAGAGTCACATCATCTACACCACTAAGTTCAATCTAGCGATGCGAAAGTCCGTCGATTACGTAGCGATGCTCCAGCGACTGGGTGGTCGGAAGATTAAATTCTCGGAATCAGCAGTCACTTGTGAAAACAACCACACCTGCAACATATCAAGGTAATAGGTAACCGTCACAGTCTTCTGGCAGAAGAAAAGCAGCCCATACAGCTTCGTCTGTGTCATTTCGTAGAAAACATCGACCTTCGGCGAATCTTGTTCATGCGCCACAATTTAATGAGAATTTTCATTGCTACACTCCCTCACATTGTGGCGATCAGCCTTTCCCGATAAACAGAAGGTTGCTTTGTCGCTGAATATCAGCTTGGAGGCGAAATGTTTATCTTCAGGTGCTTTCTTCAAAAAATGGTTCAAATGGCTCTGAGCACTATGCGACTTAACTTCTAAGGTCATCAATCGCCTAGAACTTAGATCTAATTAAACCTAACTAACCTAAGGACATCACACACATCCATGCCCGAGGCAGGATTCGAACCTGCGACCGTAGCGGTCGCTCGGCTCCAGACTGTAGCGCCTAGAACCGCACGGCCACTCCGACCGGATGCTTTCTTCAACATAATGCATGATTAGAGGCGACAGCCAGAATCTTCAGGGCTTAAATTGTTCCATGAGCAGTAGACGGTACGGGCTGCACGCGTTTCAAGTTCGTGGCTTGTGCAGACAGTTGATCGTTTTGGGCTGCGCATTAAACTTTCTCTCACCGTCTCCACGGTTGCATCTGCTACACTTTTTGTTTACAGAGACAATCATCTCTAAAGTGTCGATACAAGCGCACGGTTCTCTGTTGACATGGTGGTTCATATGCGTAGTTGCTCTTTTCTTGCTTTGTCGCCATTTTGTCGAGGCAATGCACTCGTAACGGCAATGGGTGGGCACAATGTAAACTCGGTGAGTTTGCGGTTCTATTCGCACATAAATCATATTTGTACACGTAATACTTTGGAAAATATAGAGCTTAGAAAACGAACGAATCATCTGTAGTAGCCCTTTCTATACGAGTGTTTCACGTAAGGTGTTTTTTCTTTAAGTTACAAAATTATAAGTGATAGGAAAGTTAATTTTCCAAAAAAGTCATGAACACAGTTTCTACATCTACATCTATCTCTACATGGATACTCTGCAAATCACATTTAAGTGCCTGGCAGAGGGTTGATCGAACGACCTTCACAATAATTCTTTATCATTCCAATCTCTTACAGCGCGCGGAGAAAATGAACACCTATATCTTTCCGTGCGACCTCTGATTTCCCTTATTTAATTATCATGATCGTTTCTCCGGAAGTAGGTCAACGTCAAGAAAATATTTTCGCATTCGGAGGAGAAAGCTGGTGATTGAAATTTCTTGAGAAGATTCTGCATCAACTAAAAACGCTTTTGTTTTAATGATGTCCTCCCCAAATCCTGTAGCAAAAAAATGGCTCTGAGCACTATGGGACTTAACATCTAAGGTCATCAGTCCCCTAGAACTTAGAACTACTTAAACCTAACTAACCTAAGGACAGCACACAACACCCAGTGAAAGGTCTCTGTTGGATTCCTTTCATGTTTAATTTCTCAAAATTGTTGTCTTTTAAGAAATAAATTCCTCTTCTAAATTTACTGTGGCGTTTCTGACTATCTGGGAGGAGACTGAGTAGTGGAACGTGTTACTTTTACACGTAAACAAGAACGATCCGTCACACTACCACACTTTAAAGCACAGTTTATATGTAATTCTTATATGTAATTCATGTCACACAGTCTCATACGGAACCTACATCCGCTTTCTGTTATATACTGTATATGATAAGATACTGTCATCCCCCTTCCCTTCTGTGTGAGAGGATGAATGATCAAATGTGTTTGTAGCTGCATGCTTGAGGGTAGCAGACAAGGCTGTCTGCTAGAGAACAGTAGGACCAACGTTGAAACAGGTAGCTACGGTTCCTAAAAGCAGAGAGGTTTCCATTCTTAGTATGGTCCGGTCCGTCCCCTGTCATGTTGGTATAGGAAGCTGCCCCTCTGGCGCCTTCCGTTTGTCTTTGTGAGCGACTCTCAGGAGCACGCTGGGTAGTTCAGTGGTAGTCGGCGGTTGGAGTCCAGTGGTAGCGCAGGGCAGTCCAGCAGTTGCAGTCTGGCGGTGCGAGCGTCTGAAGTGGTAAGATCTCCGGCCAAGCGCGTGTCTGTTAAGTCCATAGGACAATGGATTTGTTAAGTTCAGGTTAACTGAGAATTTAATCATTTTATTTCGGGTTAGCTTTAAAATAGCTAAGGTTATCTTTAATTGCAGCGGAGTGTAATTCTCGTGTCCAGTTCAGATTAATTTGCGGTAGTTGCTTTGTTACTACTTTGTGAGTAAAGTGGAACCACGTGTTGGTCAGTAACTCTAAGTAAGATCAATCTTAAATGCAAATGCTTGTGTGATTATAACGTATCGTCTTGAAAAGATTTTGAATATACCAACTTTTCTTTATGTTCAACCCACGTGGCGTGTACTTTGTGAGACCAATACCACGTGCTTAGATAACTGTTTGACCCATCAGGTTAGTAGTAAGACGTTAGTAACCAGTTCGAGATTTTTGTTTTGTAATTTGCTTTTTGATCTAATTTATTTTTATTATCTAAATTATTGCGGAGTTATACGCTTTCTGTAAACCAAGTTGACCACGTGAAGGGTAATTACATGACGGACAGGATTGTGCTTCGAACGGAAATTCTTTGGGTAAAAATTTGAATCTGTTTGTAGCGATTAACTTTCTCTTGCATGTGTTTCAATGTTCTTTGTGTGTTGTTTTATGAATGCAGTGTTGTATCCAGTCTCCCAATCTTGGCTCCATATTTTATGTGTTCCGTAATATTCCAATCTCCCAGTCTCACAATCGTAAATAAGGCACCAGCTCAGTTATAACTCACGTATAATATGCTGAAATTTCAATGAACAATCTTTAAAATAAATTTGCAAATATAAACTGATTTCTTTCTTTTTATTTAAATTCTCCTTTTATATAGATATATTACCCGTTGTTGTATGACTGTAAAAGATTATAATCAATGTTAATCTGATTGGTAAGGTGGTAAACCTAGACTAGTTACCCAGTCGTGAAACAGTGGCCCAGTAAACACACGGTTAATCTCCCAAGACAGCTCACAGTTTTAAACCGCTTTCATGGTCTAATTAGCACTCGATTTCAGCATACCAAATTCAAGTCACAATCTTACGCTATTCAGCAAAACAAATTAGAGTTACAATCTTTCACATGGCGACCCTGTTCTGTGATTCCGCTAGACTCTGGAATCTCTGAGACGTTAGATTGCAAGCGTTATATAATCTTAATTTTTTTTCCCTACAGCGCTCAAACAACTTTTGCGTTGTTTCTGAGCAGACGTTCAAAAGATTCACAGCGTTGTTGAGCGGCGTTGTGTTGTTTGTCTTGTTTTGTTTTCTATATTTGTTTGTTCTATATATGTGTGTTTTTTTTTCTTCTCTCGCTTGTAAATTCCACTGTTTCGATCAAACATAAAAATTTGTTTTGCGTGTGAAAAAGTGCGTACTAGGTTGGGTATCTTTCTTGTGACTGTCGTAATTTTTTGGGGGATACATTTACTGTGATTAGTGTGTTGCGTACTGGGTGTAAATTGCACTAATGCTGACACGTAACCAAGCTAAAAGTAAGCGGTCCGACAACTTAAGCAACATGGACCAAGGGGATAATTTGATTTCCAATATTAACGCGTCGGGCGGTTCCGAAAATGCAATGGGGAATACTTCAGACGAAATGCAAAACAGCACGAATGGGCTCACATCAGAGCCAGAAATTAATTCGCCTCCAACTAACCAAATTGATTTGGCGGAACTCATGAAAGCCTTATTGCAACAAAATAAAGAATCATTTGAAAAATCGTTCCGAGAACAAAAAGAATCATCAGAAAAATTGTTCCGAGAACAAAAAGAATCATCCGAAAAATCGATCCGCGAGCTAAACGAACAAATAGACAAAAAACTAATCCAGCAGACAAATAAAGTTGACAAGTCGATGCAGAGAGTGTCCGATGATATCTCACAAAGAATAAACAATCTGGCAAGTGAAATAAAAAGTGACATTATGAAAGAATTAGGCCGTACATTTGAACAAATCGACGACCGTCTGCAAGCCCTAGAACAGAGCAAGCGGTGTGGCGAGGCCGAATCTAAAGAAAGCGAAGAACGGCTACTTAGGAATTTCCAAGAGCTGAGAGAACAATGCCAAAGAGATCGTCAGCAGGTTCTCTCGAGGGTCCAAGAGGCTGAAACGCATTGTCCCACGGCCGTTAGCAACACAATAGCGGACAACAGTTTAGCGATCCACGCGTTGGAACAGCAGGTCGAACAATTGAAGCAGACTGGGGCGGAGGACAAGAGACAAATAGATGAGAAGATCGCGGCATTAGCGGACATTGTAGGCACGATGAAGCTGACGGAAAGCGAGAACAATATCACACAGGTAGCGGCCGCAGAGACCGAAGAAGTGCGTTCGCTTCTTAAATTCCAGAAGGGACAGTTTGAAGTAAACAGACAGCACAAAGCTGTAACAGGCGATTTACAAGAACGCGTGGCGCATCTGGAAAACCGCATGGCGTGTGATTCCGAACTCGCCAATAGCAATAAAAATAGCCGTACGAACAGTGCAGAGAGGGACTCCGGCCACGAGGGAGATTGTGACGACAGGGAAGAATGTAATTTAAGGGGCAGACATGAGACAAATAGAAACATTCAAGGGCCTCGCCAGGAGGAAATGCGGGGATTTGATTTCAAACATTTCCTTACGGTAAGAAAATTTGAGATATTCCGAAATTCTCAAAAAGGCATACATCCACGAGCATGGCTCGAGCAATTTGAGTTCTGTCTTCCTCCCGACTGGGCAAGTTCACATAAAATAGAGTATATGTGTGGCTATTTGGAAGGCGAACCGGCGAGTCGTATGAGGTCGGCAGCGCGTCACTGCAACTCCACCCGGGAGTTTCGACAAGCCTTTCTCTCCGCCTATTGGTCGGAAGCGGCACAAGATAGGGTCAAACATGGCATAATTATGCTGCCAAATTTGAACCAGTCTGGTTTCGGCAGCCCTGCACGCCTATTCGACCACATGCTGCAGGCAAATCAATTTTTATACGACCCATACGGACCTGCGGAACTAATTAGGATATGCATCACCAAATTGCCGATGCACTTGCGGCACGTCATTCTTGCGGGACGATGCAAAGAGGACGTGGAAACGTTTAAAACGCTTCTCCAAGAGTTGGAATACAATACACCAGAATGCCCGCCTAATCAGGCACAAAGTTATTACGGGGCTCAGCAGCGCGATCGCAGTCGTGGCCGTATTACTAATCAACGGCGTGACTGGTCGTCGCGACGCGAACGAAACAATAATCGAGACAGGCCGTATAGAAACTGGGGTAACAGTCGCGAACACAGATGGAGCAACAGAAATGATAGAGGATGGGGACAAGATCGTGAACGCAACAGGTACGGCAACCAGCATCGTTACTACGATGAACACGGTGGGAGTAGAATTGTAGGCGGAGCCCCACATGATGTCGAAATTCGGCCGGCCAACCCCAGACATAATCCAACAAATGGGAATGAGCGAAACCGGCAATGACAAATGATCAGCCCAGAAGGCGCCAATCGGAACAAATGAGCGACATGGCAAATGAGTACATAGGATTTATAGAGAGGAGAATGAATTGATTAGTTTAAATTTGTGGCGTATGAATTTTGAATAATATGTTAGCAAAAATAATGATAAAGATATTTTTATGTGATTGATTGAAGTGATGTTGTTACTTTGTTTTCTTTCCTTGTGCAATTAGGATTTAGTTTGATTCAAACGTAAAGATAAAAGGTTTCCTTGTGAACAAGTGAAATGCTTTTTTTTTTGTGTCAATTGAAAAGAGTTGCTCCTGAGAGAAGCAAGATCGTTGCTAAAAAAAAAAAAAAAAAAAAAAGAACTCAGGGGAATATCCGATCTGTGGATATTATGGGTCTGGCAAACCCAGGTCCCCAGCTGTTAGTAGCCTTGTTTCCGATTTTCTGCTTTCAGTGCTACTATCTATCTATTACTATTCTATATCTGTCTGTATAAATGAGGATCTCTTACTATAGTATGCGTGCTGTATGAAAATTTTAAGTTACGAGAACTCTGAGAAAGGAATGAGTAAGTTTGGAATCTTGAAAACAGGATGCGATAATACGATTGTTTAACCATTGGCTTCCCAATATGCGATGATATGTTAACATTGATGATATATGTCTTTTTTGTTCTTTATAGCTGAGTACGTAAAGTGCTGTCTGTGGATTTCGTAAGTAGATTGATTCCCTTCAAGGTGAAAGAAGAATTGTGGTTTGTATAATTTACGTGGCCCTGAAATATTATTGTGGTAGTCAAATACGAGCAGTTTTCCAGCAAATGGATCCTTTTTGTAGTCTTGATTGATGTTGAGCCAAAGCCTGAAAAATTATTCTGCGTTAATACTTGTCCTAGAAAAGCGACGTTTATGTGTTTTGCTGATGCTGTGAGCATTACAGCCTACTGTTTTCGCTGGTGCGGGATGCACTGCAGCTTATATGATTTGTACTGAGGAAGTTTCCCTCTTGAAGGTAGAGGATGATTAAATAATTTTGATTATGGGAACGAAGGAAAGCTTGGTTTAAGGTAATAAGGATGAAGCAAAACATTTGTCACTTAAACCACAGGAGGATTCGGATCTTTTGTGTCTGTTGTAAGTTCAAATATGTAAAGATGAAACTGTTTTACAGAATACAGGTGACCACAATTTTGCCATTCATGAGAAATGAGTCCAGAATAACCACCACAGGCGAAATAAATGATTTGGAAGCGAAAGGTAACGTAAAGAAGGAACGAAATCGAAGCAAAATGGGTAAGAAAAGTAGTATAACCTGTATAATGCAAATAATTTAACCTTCTCAGAGCCATCTGTGTGATTAATTCTTGTGATAATGTAATTTTTAGATGAAATTTTCTTACTGTTTGATGTGTGAATATATGAGTATGATAAATGTATAATTGCGAGTCTCTTTTCAGGTGTGTGAACTGATATAAATGTTTTTGCGTGTAAATAACCATTGTTCTTTTTAATGTGTATGTTTAAGGAAAGTCTCCATATTCATTATATGACAAGACATATGCGGCGAGCGTCAAGAAGAGGACGAAATAGAACAATGTGGTAGTGGTGTAAACACTTCGTTGAAGTAGCATTGAAGTGGCTTGTGGGATTAATTAGTAGTGGATAGAAGTAGAATTTAGAGTAATGCATGTTTACGGGTAGTTAGTTTGTAGAATAGACAACAGGTGTGCATGTGTGTGTGTAAATAACATGTGAACCCCATGCTCTCCTAACCTATACTTGCGCAAGACATAACCCTATTCATTTTAGTGAATTAATTAGTAGCATTTGATTTATTAAAACGTAAGTGAACCACATTAGTGATGTGGATTTAAATATGATATTGTCAGTTCATTTAATTTTAATTTTTTTTACATTGTCTAGTCATTTCACTTTTATCTTTTTATATTGTCAAGTCATTTAACTTTTAATTTTATATTGTCGATTCATCTCACTTTGTTCTTAAAAATTGTGAAAGACAATACTAAGTGGTATTATGTATGACATTGTGTAATCACATAAGGATGATAAAAAAATTTCTGTGAATGCAGTTGAGAACGTGAAAGCGAACCGGCAAAACTCTTAAGAGACAGCGGGAGCAGCCAGCTAGTTGTAAACTGGCGGGTTTCCCAGCGGGACACGCTGTCAGCCAGGCCACTTCGGGAGCGCGGCCGACAACAAAAGACCCTACGCCGCAAACACTTTCCCGTATACCTGCAGCTAATGGGCGGCCGCCCGCGCGACCCTAGCTGAAGGGAATGACCTGAGATCGGCGAGCGGTCCACCGCGCGGAAATCCATCTCCTGGCAACGCACGCGACCGTGACGAGACGGCCGCGGAGAAACAACACAAGGGGCGTGGAACCTTTTGACAGGTACTGTCCAAAGAAACTTGCAGACGTCAACGACGCCTATCGACATTTCCTGATGGATGCCCACTGTCAAGCGACAGTAATTCATGGTTAGATGTTCTCTGGTCGCTAAGGGTGACACGAAGAAGAGCCATTGAAGTGTCATCCTTGCCCAGGAATATCAACCTGGCATGTCAATCGAGGATACTGCACGAATTTGACAATACAAACATGGAACAAAATCGAGATGTACGTGACACAAGAGAAACTTCATGAGAGGGCAGAGACGGCGGGATCGCACGCAACAGATGGACAAAAATCCCTACTGACAGCTGCGGCGACCAACCCCCTCCCCCACCCCTTATATTGTGCCACGGAACAGTGGAACTAGTGAGTGTATCAGTGAACAGTGATTATACGGTTCTTAGTTCAATGCATATACGTGTGTTTCTGTCACAGAAACTTTGACTCGTGTGTTTTGCAGGGACTCGATTTATTGGTCTTTATTAAACTTTGACGCTTGTATTTTGCAGGTGTTCTATATTTTTTTTAAAAAACTTTGACTATTGTATTTTGCAGGTGTTTTATTTATTGGTGTTTTGTTTTAGATGTTGACTATTGTACTGTTTTATTGATCAATGTTTGTTCTTGTGTTAGGTATTAGATCTGTGATATTTTGTTTCGAAAATTCATTGCTGTGGCACTGCTTCCTTTATGAGTCAGATAGCTATTCATTCTCATTGGACTGTGATCGATTAGCCTTTGCATGGGGCATATTTATTGTGAGGAACCCCTTAAGGGTAACAATCACACAATTATTGTACTTTCAGTATAATGACACAGTGCTCATTGTTTGCTGACTAACTGAAATATTGTAGAGTGATTAAATTAGTGCCACATAGTTAGGTTAATTCTACAGATTATTAGTTTTATAAGATATAGAATTTTTTTTGCGATAACCACTTTGTAAAACATGTTTTTTCTCTTATATTTTTTTTGCTTTTGCGAATTGTGCATTGTAATGTTCTACTTTATGATACTGATGTTATTTGATGTTCTTTTTTTTAATTGCTGTGGCACCTTTGCTATTTTCATAAATTTTGCCTGTTAATAAACTGTCATAAATTTGCCTGTGATCAGTTGGCTCTTGCAATGAGCAAATACTGGTGAACTCCATAAGGGTAACAACCAGAAATTGTTTTCATATTAATGACACAGGAACCATTGTTTTTACTTGCTGACCGATTTAGGTCTACATGATCTTTTAAATAGGTGTCACAGATTGTGTGTTTCTATTTTCCTCTCTTTGAAATTGGTAGATTGTAAAGATGTTTGAAATTATTGTGTTTTAGCAAGTAGCTGGTGACCTTTTGCCTTTTTCTTTACACTTTTGGTTTAAGTAGGGTGTGAGAAGCCTGCTTGGGAATGTCCTAGCATGGCCAGAAAATTCCCTGCACAGTCTTTTCCCGGAGCGTTGGGGTTATGAAAGGTCTCTGTTGGATTCCTTTCATGTTTAATTTCTCAAAATTGTTGTCTTTTAAGAAATAAATTCCTCTTCTAAATTTACTGTGGCGTTTCTGACTATCTGGGAGGAGACTGAGTAGTGGAACGTGTTACTTTTACACGTAAACAAGAACGATCCGTCACACTACTACACTTTAAAGCACAGTTTATATGTAATTCTTATATGTAATTCATGTCACACAGTCTCATACGGAACCTACATCCGCTTTCTGTTATATACTGTATATGATAAGATACTGTCATCCCCCTTCCCTTCTGTGTGAGAGGATGAATGATCAAATGTGTTTGTAGCTGCATGCTTGAGGGTAGCAGACAAGGCTGTCTGCTAGAGAACAGTAGGACCAACGTTGAAACAGGTAGCTACGGTTCCTAAAAGCAGAGAGGTTTCCATTCTTAGTATGGTCCGGTCCGTCCCCTGTCATGTTGGTATAGGAAGCTGCCCCTCTGGCGCCTTCCGTTTGTCTTTGTGAGCGACTCTCAGGAGCACGCTGGGTAGTTCAGTGGTAGTCGGCGGTTGGAGTCCAGTGGTAGCGCAGGGCAGTCCAGCAGTTGCAGTCTGGCGGTGCGAGCGTCTGAAGTGGTAAGATCTCCGGCCAAGCGCGTGTCTGTTAAGTCCATAGGACAATGGATTTGTTAAGTTCAGGTTAACTGAGAATTTAATCATTTTATTTCGGGTTAGCTTTAAAATAGCTAAGGTTATCTTTAATTGCAGCGGAGTGTAATTCTCGTGTCCAGTTCAGATTAATTTGCGGTAGTTGCTTTGTTACTACTTTGTGAGTAAAGTGGAACCACGTGTTGGTCAGTAACTCTAAGTAAGATCAATCTTAAATGCAAATGCTTGTGTGATTATAACGTATCGTCTTGAAAAGATTTTGAATATACCAACTTTTCTTTATGTTCAACCCACGTGGCGTGTACTTTGTGAGACCAATACCACGTGCTTAGATAACTGTTTGACCCATCAGGTTAGTAGTAAGACGTTAGTAACCAGTTCGAGGTTTTTGTTTTGTAATTTGCTTTTTGATCTAATTTATTTTTATTATCTAAATTATTGCGGAGTTATACGCTTTCTGTAAACCAAGTTGACCACGTGAAGGGTAATTACATGACGGACAGGATTGTGCTTCGAACGGAAATTCTTTGGGTAAAAATTTGAATCTGTTTGTAGCGATTAACTTTCTCTTGCATGTGTTTCAATGTTCTTTGTGTGTTGTTTTATGAATGCAGTGTTGTATCCAGTCTCCCAATCTTGGCTCCATATTTTATGTGTTCCGTAATATTCCAATCTCCCAGTCTCACAATCGTAAATAAGGCACCAGCTCAGTTATAACTCACGTATAATATGCTGAAATTTCAATGAACAATCTTTAAAATAAATTTGCAAATATAAACTGATTTCTTTCTTTTTATTTAAATTCTCCTTTTATATAGATATATTACCCGTTGTTGTATGACTGTAAAAGATTATAATCAATGTTAATCTGATTGGTAAGGTGGTAAACCTAGACTAGTTACCCAGTCGTGAAACAGTGGCCCAGTAAACACACGGTTAATCTCCCAAGACAGCTCACAGTTTTAAACCGCTTTCATGGTCTAATTAGCACTCGATTTCAGCATACCAAATTCAAGTCACAATCTTACGCTATTCAGCAAAACAAATTAGAGTTACAATCTTTCACCAGTCATCACGAGGCAGAGAAAAAATCCTGTATCATTTCAGTAACACTCTCTGCGCTATTTCGTGATAATACAAAGCGTGCTGCCCTTCTTTGAACTTCCTCGATGTACTTCGTCAATTCTATCTGGGTAAGGACCCCACACCGCGTAGCACTATTCTGGAAGAAGACGAACAAGCGTAGTGTAGGCAGCCTCTTTAGCAGATCTGTTATTTTTTCTAAGTGTTCTGCCAATAAAACGCAGCCTTTTGTTACTTACCAGAGTGTTACAGCAACTAGTTACATTTTGTAAAACAATGTATTTTTTTCTATCATATTGCTGATGCATTTAAACCAAGTGTGTACAAATAAGTTTAATCTAAATTTCTAATAATTTTAGTTAGACAAATAGAAACCTTCATATCTTTAGGTGAGGATGTAACATGTAAATAACTGGTTTTATTGTTCAAAAAATATTCAAATGTGTGTGAAATCTTATGGGACTTAACTGCTAAGGTCATCAGTCCCTAAGCTTACACACTACTTAACCTAAATTATCCTAAGGACAAACACACACACCCATGCCCGAATAGGACTCGAACCTCCGCCGGGACCAGCCGCACAGTCCATGACTGCAGCGCCTCAGACCGCTCGGCTGATCCCGCGCGGCAACTGGATGACAGCCGTTTACAACCCGTACGCATGTCGTTTAGAACTTGCAGTGAATTGTGCCTTCAGGAAAATGATCGCTCAAGACACAAAGGAATTAATGACGTTAGCTGCTAGTGGGCACTGATCTAAATCAATGGAAAACGTGGAAATTTGTGCCGGACTGGGATTCGAACTGGGGCGTGCTGCTTACCATGCAAAAGTGTTGCCCACTGCGCCACCCCGACACAATGGTCATTGCAACGGCACGGACTACCCTCTCACGCCTCCCGTCAGACCCAAACTCTCAGCTAATCCACACACTACAGATGTAATACTCCTTGCGCGTTTTTCTCATTACTCGCGCAATTTCGCCGATTCCCGTAAGAGCTCGAGAGTGGTGTGCTTCTGCACTGAAGTAATCAGTTGGTGTATATATATATACAGGGTGTTACAAAAAGGTACGGCCAAACTTTCAGGAAACATTCCTCACACACAAATAAAGAAAAGATGTTATGTGGACGTGTGTCCGGAAACGCTTAATTTCCATGCTAGAGCTCATTTTAGTTTCGTTAGTATGTACGCTCAATGGAGCACGTTATCATGATTTCATACGGGATGCTCTACCTGTGCTGCTAGAACATGTGCCTTTACAAGTAAGACACAACATGTGGTTCATGCACGATGGAGCTCCTGCACATTTCAGTCGAAGTGGTCGTACGCTTCTCAACAACAGATTCGGTGACCGATGGATTGGTAGAGGCGGGCCAATTCCATGGCCTCCACGCTCTCCTGACTTCAACCCTCTTGACTTTCATTTATGAGGGCATTTGAAAGCTCTTGTCTACGCAACCAAATGTAGAGACTCTTCGTGCTCGTATTGTGGACGGCTGTGATACAATACGCCATTCTCCAGGGCTGCATCAGCGCATCAGGGATTCCATGCAACGGAGGGTGGATGCATGTATCCTCGCTAACGGAGGACATTTTGAACATTTCTTGTAACAAAGTGTTTGAAGTCACGCTGGTACGTTCTGTTGCTGTGTGTTTCCATTCCATGATTAATGTGATTTGAAGAGAAGTAATAAAATGAGCTCTAACATGGAAAGTAAGCGTTTCCAGACACATGTCCACATAACATATTTCCTTTCTTTATGTGTGAGGAATGTTTCCTGAAAGTTTGGCCGTACCTTTTTGTAACACCCTATATATATATATATATATATATATATATATATATATATATATATATATATATATATATATATCCGTATGAACACAGACTGTTATGTACAGCAAGTTGCAATTACACCGTAAAAAACTATAACATGCTGGAAAATAACTAAATAAACAAATTTTGTAACGTTTGTTACGTTTAGCTGCCTAAATAAATAATAGTTTCACGTTTTACATTGTAAGTTAAAGCCGAAACACATTTCTGAAACTCCCTGCACATACTGGGAAATACGGAAAGAGCAACATCGCCGACAAGGAGTGTGAGTCGTAATAGGTTACGCCGCCTATTGTGTAATGAAATAAGAAGATGAGAGTCACAGACTGCGACGTGACAGTGCACATGCACACGGAGAGCAAGATATAGGCTTGTTGTGGCCTAGGAAAATATACTTTAGTGATTCGTTGGATTTCATGGGCCACTGCCTTACCGAAAACTTTGCCCCTCATCCCGCCCCCCTAAGGGTGTGTTGCCAATAGAGTCTTCTCAATGTAGCTGGGTTTTCGGCCTGAGAGAGCGCCAATGTCGGCTCACGAGGACCGACACCTCGGCAGCAGCGACAAAGACCGCAACAGGGAAGCGGCGACCCTCGCGGGCGAGCACTGAGGCGACGACTCTTGAAGTGCGACACGGGTATCCGGCGTGAAGTGCGGAATATCACTGCGGGATGGTAATCTGATTCCGAAATTAGCGCCGCGCGATCCGGGCCGCGACGTGCCGACCCGCTTTGTGTTTTTGTGGTCGCCGGCGGCCACGGCGGCGCTGCAGAAGAGAGGCGGGCCCCCGCGTGTTATTGCAGCGCATTGTGGCCGCCTGAATGGCGGGCTCACACGCGCTCGCACGGATTAACGCCTCCGACAACGGCTAATAGCGCCGCCGGCGACAGTTTACAAATAAGGGCGGCGGCCATTCTGATGGAAATGCCGGCGGCGACACCTGGCGGGCGCCGCCTCAGGTAGAGGTAGGTCTGCACCGTGAGCTGCTGGGGGCGGATTGGGGAGGTGGAGGGGCGGCCCTCCGGACCTGCCTGTACTTGGCACCTCGTCTGGCTCCTGGTCCACGTTTCACAGTGTTCTTCAGTCTGCTATTGCAGACTCTATTTTCTAACTTGGCTCCGTGCTCGAAGCAGTTCCCTTGGTACAAGTTTAGTCTCTGATGCTTATACTCGAACGTGGTGTCCCACACGAAAGGATGTGCGATGTTGCCAACTCATCGATGCTCTATTTAACATGGATGTTAAAAACACAGGGTACTTGACTATTATTTTGGAAAACGAAAGGGGCGACTTTTTAATGCCTAGAGCGTAGTTTTCCTATTAAAATTAATTAGTTGTGGGTTTAGAGTCATAACGACGTATCTACAAAATTTTGTTGACATATCCGCTTCACCACTGTCTTAATGCTAAAGCTTGGAATTGTGGGATGAATGCAAACACACTCGAAGAACCGTGAGTTATAACGTTTATGAGCAATGTGAATGTGGTGGTAGTGGTTCTAGGCGCTACAGTCTGGAACCGCACGACTGCTACGGTCGCAGGTTCGAATCCTGCCTCGGGAATGGATGTGTGTGATGTCCTTAGGTTAGTTAGGTTTCAGTAGTTCTAAGTTCTAGGGGACTGATGACCTCAGATGTTAAGTCCCATAGTGCTCAGAGCCATTTTTGTGGTGGTAGCAGCTTTGCCTTCATCTCAAAACACGCATTTTGTAGATACTTCGTTATGACTCTAAACCCCTCAGGGTTGCCGATGCTATCTACAACCATCTACAGATCTGTCCACAAAAGGAGGAAAAGTAGCCGAAGAAATCACGTAGGATGTAAAAGTTAACCACAAAAGGAGAGCCAATTCTAATTTGACAGATCCATTAACAGTGGAGTACAAAATACGTTAACGTTTATAAGATAACATACCATTCCAAATGTAAAAAAGCAATGACTATGCATTGAAAAGTATCATTAGCTGTAGTCATGAAATGATATGCATTCGTAAATCCCAGGACAATTAAAAACATCGCGTTAATAGAGCCAGGTTGAGGATATGCCGAAAGAATTTTAGGCCAGATAAGTTAAACAGCTTTTTTCTACGTCCAAATGAATTTAAAAATTATAAACGTAAGTTAGGCATAAAGCTAAAATTACAAGACAGGGATGCAGTATTACATCGTTAACTGGCAACATGGTGTATGTAGGAGGCAAATCCTACGTCATCCACAATAATTCAGTAATAAAACCCAAGAATATTGTGCCTAAGTACAAATACTTTTGAAACTATAATAATAACAGGGGAATGATGTTAAAAATGGCAAGACAGAGAAGCAACCTCATACAGTTAACTGGCAACGTACCATATGTAAAAGATAGGTCATACATGAGTGGCAAATCACAAAAAACACACTAAAGTATAGCGTAGCGCTAAACAGATGAATAACATGCCGTAATGTCGCAGGATGACGGTAATAAAGCAAAGTGGCCAGTTTCACGAGTAAAAGTTGCATCAAAATCTCATTATTTGCGATAGTATAGCAGGTATTACAGTGAGAACAGAACAACGGTTCCAAAAATTGTGAACTTTTCTATGGTTGTAAATATACAGTCGAAACAATCCGTTGTAATTTTATAAGTAAAGTTATGTGATCAACAGCCACAAAACGAGAGAGAAATATCATACCCTGGCTTACAAATGAAATACCTCGTATGGCATATGAAACAATCGTCTTTAGAAAATATGCACAGGTTGAAGAATAAAAGGAAAACTCCGCAAGGCCACCAGCCTGACGAGGCACCTCAAAACTAACTGAATGACGCCAAGGCTCCTACTGGCCGACAGAAGAAGCCAAAACGGGCGGTATATGACACGAGAACGCTTGCATGTACGACGATTGACACAATAAATTACAAAGTGCACCGTATGTGTACCACAAAGGAACACAGTAAAGACGACTAAAAATTAAAGTAGTGTTTAACTTATACGTAATGTAATAACACAAGGGAATAGTTATAAAAAACTACCAGAGCTCGAAGGGTCATTGACAAAACGTACCTGTATATAACAGCACAAAACATGCAAATTGTCAAAGGCTTTATGTAGCAGGGACTGCAATGTTATTCTAGTTTTACAGTGAACGATAAAAATGTTCGTCGAGAGGAGGCGACAGCTGATGGCTGGGGGCGCCACCTGACGTGAAGTAGGAGGAATTCCGCCAGCAGCACCGCAGGCGGGCGCAGCTAGATGGCGGATGGCGGCAATGTTTCATAGCCCAGACCGGAAGACGAGCGGTCGCTGATTAGCAACGCCTAATTTTTCTATAACATTTCATCGAAGATACTGAAGAAATAAACGTTATCACGGACCTTCTTCATACGGGAATAGATATCATATTGTTCGAGCACACATATTTTCTTCCCTTTGCAGCGTAACATAATATTTCTAGACTTTGATCAACGTCCTGCACAGTTTGCCTTTTAGTGGTTTTATGAGAGCCAAACACTGTTTTATTCTGAGAGCAGTTATGCTTCTGGCCAATATAGTTACTGTCGCTGTCAACCTGTCTGGCCAGTACAGTAACAATAGCTGTCATTGCAATTGCAGAAAGGAATTGACATGTCTGGTCTATGTAGAAGTTGGCTGTTACATAGTTGCATTTTGATTTTGTTAAAAGCATCTTCACATTCTGGTGTCCAATCCCACACTACATTTTTCTTAAGCAAGTTGTACAAACAAACTGCATTTAATGCTTGATTACTGTAAAATCCTGTGAAGCCGAAAAATGATTTGAGTTGTTTCTTGTTTCTAGGTGATGGAAAATTTTCTATGGCTTTTATTTTGTCTTTGTCTGGCAAAATCCTTTGATCTGTAATGATATGTCCAAAAAATTTTAACTCCTCTAGCAAAGATTTACATTTTTCTAATTTTAATGTCATTCCTCCCTTTCTGAGTTTCATAAATACCTCCCATAATAATTCAAGGTGTTCTTCCCAAGTTTTCCCAGTGATTAAAATGTCATCTACATAAATGGTTAATTTTGAACTAGTTTCATGACCAAGTACAAAATCTAATGCTCTGATGAATTCTGCAACTGATACATTGAGACCAAATGGCACAACTGTATACTGATAACATTTAACATTATATAGAAAGGCTGTATATTTTCTCGAATCAGGACTAAGTTCAAGTTAATGAAAACCATCGGTGAGATCTAGGCTTGTCATATGTTTGACACAATCAAATTTACCTAACAGCTCATCTATACTTTCTGAGTGGTCGTTTTCTCTGATGAGATACTTGTTCAGATGTCTGGAGTCTAATACAATCCTAACGCTATTGTCTCCCTTTTTTACAATGACCAACGGGTTGTTATAGGCACTGCAACTTCTTTCTTTAACTTCCCAATTTTCCATTTTTTGTATTTCTTTTTCCACAGCATCTCTTTTTGCAAATGGTATTCCATACGGTTTTATAAAAAAAGGTTCATGAGGTTTTAACTGTAATTTACATTGATAATATTTCACTCTGCCAGGTCTGTCATCAAACACATCTTGGAGTTCCCATAATAACTCTTTTAATTTTTCCTTCTGTGTACTATTTAGGCTTCCAGCTTCCCCAAGTTTTTTCGCTACTAACTTATCAAACACTTGACCCTCTGCATCTCCCTCTAAGTTCTCATCCGGGTAATAAACACCCTCATTTTCATGATACACTGACTGAATGGGGTTACAGTTGTCACCACAATTTAAAAGTAACAAATTCACTACACAGCTTTGTTGCGTAACAGGTTCTATGATACACATTTGTTTTGCTGCAAAATTAAACCCAGCATTCACTTTTAATAGCCAATCCATACCTAAAATGAAATTTTAATTCAGGTCATCTACTACTACGCATCCATGTTCAAAATTTAGGTTATCAATTTTAAAAGTAAGTAACACATGTTTCTTAACTACCTTACTAGCTCTGCCTGTAGCTCCTTTCACTTTTAATCCAACAACTGGTATCTCAGGAAAATGTTGAGAGTTTCTGAGCTTATCTCTAAGTCTAGAAGTGATGTCAGAAACAGGACTTCCTGTGTCTACTAACACTCTTCCTTCCCACTTGTCAATGTTTACTTTAAAACATGGACAACCTAGCTCAACATCTTTGTCTATTTCAGTATTTTCAAACAATAGATCATTTCCAGTTTCTTTAGTTCCTAAGTCTAATATCTCTTTCCTACACTTAGACACATCCCTCTCTGTTTGCAAAGCATTGCCATTTAAATATAAACCTTTGTTTTCATCTGTTCCTCTTAACACTGTGTTGCCATTTACGAACTACTGTTTTCACCCCATTTTTTATGAAGTTCACTACAATTTCTTATCCACCATGTAGGATACAAGGTTTCACTTACCTTTGCTAATTCTTTCCAAAAGACATCTTTGTTTATACAGTTTCCATAGTTGTTCCACAAAACTTCTAAAAACTTTTCCCCTTTTTCTTGAAAACACACATTTATATTCCATCCCTTTATATTTTCTTTAATATTATTATTATTACCTTTCTCATAAATTAGTGTTTCATAGTTCCCAATAGGCAATAGCTTGTCATCAGGTACACATTCCCTAGCCTGCATTACACTTAAATTAACCCCATTATTACCCATATTTGTCACATCACTTACCTTTACCTCATCATCACTTTTCAATTCTACAAATACTTTTATTTCTTCCTCCACACTATCCTCAATAACGTCACTTGATTTAGGATCATTACTTAAATGTCCCTCTATTACTTCATCCTCCTTCTCCCACAACAAACCCATCTTCAGTTTCCCCCCTATGTATCTGAATCTCAGCAATTGAGTCTTTGGTTCCATTAAACACTTCATCATCCCCCTTCTTATCAAATAAACCCCCCAAAATAGATTCTATTTGTGGTGTGTGTGACTTGTTGTTAACACCAGTAACTTTTTCAGCCCAACTATGGAACTCTGCAATACCTTCAACTTCTGCACTTTCACTAACTACCTGTGCTTGAACACTGTTTTTATTAACTGTATCACTTTTACTCATAGTATCCCAAAACCTTTTATTAAATTGTAATTTATTCATTCTAACAACATCAGTATTTTCATGGTACTTACTCTTTACATTCTATCCTCTCCTTTTCCAGTTTCGGTTATGTGTTGTCCTGTCATAATATTGTCTAGCCCCAAAACTACGGACATCTAGTGGGGCTGTCCACCGTTTTCCGGCTGGTTCCCTCGGTCTGTCTGTTTGTAGTTGTCGTTTTGTTCACTAGTTTCAACAAACCCCCTTCTATCTTGCTCTCTCCCCCAATACCTATTTCTATCATTCCTGTTATCTCTCCTCCATCCTCCCTCATGTGTATTGTTCTCAAATCATTTTCATATCTCCTATCTCCCCTATTTGGAGCATTATTTCTAGAATTTTCAAAGTCTCTCCTCCCATAATAATCGCTATTTACATTCCTGTTCCACCCCCCATACTAGTTGTTGCCAGAACCAAAACTTTGGTTATTTTCTGTTTCCAACGCCCTATCTAATCTATCTAAAATTTTCAGGAACTCTTCCATTGAATTGTCCGGTCCATGGACCAATTCCCACTGCAATCTCTCTGGTAACCTTCTTTTTAAAATATCAATTTGTGTCAGAATATCAAAAGAGTTATTCAAGTGAGCAAGTTTTTTCAATTGATCTCTGCAAAATTTCTGCATTCTCCCTACTTTCCCTCTATACACTGGTCCATTTAGAAATTCTGACTTTAATCTGGCTTGTATGGATTGTGACCAAAATTTACAAATAAATTTAGCTTAAACTCTTCAAAAGTATTCCAAGAATCATTATTCTCGTTTGCCCAGGATAGGGCTTCCCCTACTAGAAACCTTTTTACTAACTTAATTTACGTTATCTGACATTCCTACTACAAACATATCCTTACATTGGTGAATATAGTCAATAGGGTGCAGATTTTCACCAGGAAAGCATTTCACTTTAATGTGCCCATGCATTGTATTTTGATTGTAAAACATTTGTTGGACATCACAGTGTCTTCCAATTGTGTATATTTAGTGTGTATATTTTCTACTTTTGCATTTACATTAGTGGTATACAGGTTGTATTCTTGTTTTAGGTTTTCTGATGTTTTGTCTATTCTCTGATCTAATCTTTCTACTTCAGTATCTACTCTGTTGTTGATTACAGCAATGCTGTCTGTGTTAGCTTGTATTTTTTCATTTAAACTTTCAACTTTAACTTTAAATTCTTTTCTGAAGTGTATCAACTGTTCTCTAGTGTCATTACTGAGGGTAGTTTTAATTTCCTCTCACTTCTCATTGAGATGAGTACTTAACAGATCAAAATTCAAACTTAACTTATCCAGTCTATCTGTGTTTTCTTTAAGTTTCAAACCTAATAGATCAAACCTGTCTGTGTTTTCTTTAAGTTTCAAATTTACTTGTTCACTCGATTGTTTAAGTTGCGCGCTTATTTGAGTTGCAAACCCTGTTAGCCACTCTATTCAGTTTAATTGTTCAGCCTCCCCTGGTTCAATTTTTACATTTCCTACGATCTCATCACTCTCAGGTAGAGACATGTTAACTATTAATTTTTTAAACGACAACAACAACAAAATACCTTGCTTTTTTTTAGCTCTGCTATGATGTCGTGGCCGGTGTTCCTTGTTGGCTTTCTTCACTTTTATTCGGTTTTATCGAAGCTGAGGTCTTGATTGATGAATTCCATTGACATAATCCAGATGTTAATCTTCTGAGTGGTGTGACAATAATTTTTCATAGTCGCACATACACACGTTTTTTCACTTTGATATATTTTCACTGTTGCCCCACTGCATAAATAAAATTTTTGTAGTGCTAAGCACTTACGAAATTTATCGATGCACTATTATCATCGATGCACTTAAAGATCCCGGACGAGCCCCCACTTTTATAATGGTCGCCTAGTCGTAGATATTGCTATAATTGCACTATTTCACTCCCATTTACGGAGATTGTTAGCACTTGATGTTAGGTTGGCGCCATTAAAATGCATTGTGGTAATCGCTGCTGCTTGATGGATCGCTGCTGTGTCTCGATGCTAATGCTGGCTCTAAATCTGGTGTCTAGGGGTAAAAAGATGAGGTCCCGTGTTTCTGATGTGCTTTTGAGGATAAATAATGAGCGAAACCAACAAATATTTAAACTTCAAATATTTATTACTCTGGTGGCAATCTTAATTCCACTGTCTATCAAAAACAATGACACAACACAAAGTAGCACTTCTTTTACATGTTCTTTGCAATGTTTATCCACCTCAAACAATAACACAAATACACTTTACCAAAGTGACATTCCGACTCCGTTCCCGACCCTTCTTGCTGCTTGTATTTATAACCTTGTCAAAGAACTACTAAAAAGAGATATAGTTTATAAGTCACATATACATCTGTTATCGTAATTTGTGCAGAAAAGTTATTAATTTATATCGAGTGACATAATTTAACAGGTTATTAAAATGACAGACAGATTTGTTGACTTGACAGAATAATTCCTTGTTACAAGTTTGTCAGTTGACTTCTCTAATTTGCGTAAATGAGTAAATAACATGAATTATTAAGAATTACATTAGTATTCGTCTAAAGTAGGAGTGATTACGTGAAAACTGAGTGGAGACGGTCCTAGTGAACAAATGGGTTTCAATGGGTGATTTTTATTTAAGGAGATCCAAAATACGTAAGTTGGCCACTATTTTTCGTACTTCATATTAATTATTTAAGAGGAACTTAGTGTTTTTACATGATGACATTTGCTGCATCAGTGATCAAGTGATATTAACTTTTGTGTGGGTCACTTATTCAGTATAACTTAATGGGTTGACTGTTTATGGAGACATGTTATGCAATCATTGTTAACATACACAATAACTTTTCTATAATCATAAATACTCGTTAAACTGGTTGAATTTGGAGGGTATCGCATACTTCGGTAAAGTAAAGCCTTTAATAGGTTCCATTACAACACCCTGTTCATGAAACTTATGCTTTGCGTGCCTTCAGAGAATTAATTGTCTGCATACCAATCCCAACATCCGTTTTGCGGAAATTAGGATTGGTAAATTTACCTTTATTCGTACGATTACTACTGACATGAGGACTAAAATAATCCCTGAGGATCCAAACAACAGACATGCTCTTAGGGAAAAACACATTGCAGAAGCATTACAAGTGACTACTGTTCATCTGAAGGCCGGCTTCAGCACGTGTCCTCGTCGACTGCCTATACACTTTCAAAAAACCCAGACGTGCACCGTAAGCATTTACAACCATCCACAGTGCGTTCTCAGGTTCATCAACACTATCAACAGGATTCGAATACACCAAACCTATTAAATATCTCCTCAAAAAATAACAATAATAAATAAATGAGAGATTTCAGTACGGGGACCTGGGACGCGATGGTAGTGGCGAGCCACAGCCGATATACTTCTTGTCGAAACGCTGTTTACCGGCACTTTAGTATCGGGAATGATGATAAAATCAAACGAGGCCCTTTAACACTTTGTAACTTACGCCTCACTTGCGGAGTTTCGAAATAAACGTAGTCTTAGACATTAACATTGTTATAACATTGGCATGACTACACTTGCGTTTTGGTTTCCGGACGGATTTTTATTAGGATTATTTATTTGGTTCATTATCCTATATTCGCCCCTTTCTTTTGTACCTATAGCCGTCAAGCACCTTGTATAGGAAATGCTGCAAAAAGCAACTTGAAATACATCATGTTTATTAATCAATAAATACAGCAGCCGCGCGGGATTAGCCAGCGCTCTAGGCGTTGCAGTGATGGACTATGCGGCTGGTCCCGGCGGAGGATCGAGTACTCCCTCCGGCATGGGTGTGCGTGTTTGTCCTTCGAATAATTTAGGTTAAGTAGTGTGTAAGCTTAGGGACTGATGACCTTAGCAGTTAAGTCCCATAAGATTTCACACACATTTGAAAAAAAATTACAGCGGTAATAAGCTTTATGTAACCCACGCTATTTGACTGCAAACTGTAATGCTTTCTTATCATCTGTTTTTAGCTACCCTAACTATCCAAGTACAAGTTTATTCTTACCAATCACTCCAAATTTAATCTAACAAGGAATTCTTCATTTTTGAAGCGCCTTTCGTAAAAGTCGAAAAACCGAGTGGTTAGAATTAAACTTTCCCTATTTAACACGTTATAACACGTAAAATAATTACCGAACGAGTACCAATTTTGGAAGCATTAATGTCCAGAGTATGGCGTGAGTGATTTCCATGAGTCACAGCGCCACCGTTCAGTTCCAACGACGGACACCAGGTGCCGTGATCAGTCATCAAAATGCATAGTCTCATGCACTTCTTTGTATGTTGCCAGCGCTGTAGACTGTGTTAAAAGATTCTGTGGTTGGACGGATTAGCAGTTAGCGAGTGGATAGGGAATTGTATGGTCATGCTATTCCTAGTGGATACTCTGTGATGGTAGGACATGCATTTTAAAGTGAGATGAAATGATGTGTTCATAAGAAAATACGCAGGGAAGTGTATGATGATGGATGTTTGGTTGGCCGGCCGGTGTGGCCGAGCGTTTCTACGCACTTCAGTCTGGAACCGCGCGAACGCTACGGTCTCAGGTTCGAATCCTGCCTCGGGCATGGATGTGTGTGATGTCCTTAGGTTAGTTAGGTTTAAGTAGTTCTAAGTTCTAGAGGACTGATGACCTCAGATATTAAGTCCCATATTGCTCAGAGACATTTGAACCATTTTGATGTTTGGTTGATAAGGTCTGAGCAGTGGAAATATTGACAACAATATAATTTTTGGACCTGTATGCCACACGAGTAAGGTGAAATTTTATAAATACATTGTTTACACTTCAACAAAATCTTTCTTTCGCTAATCAAGTGCCTCCTAGAAGTTAGAGCCTACAGCAGTTAGAATCTTTTTGTTAAGCTGGCTGTAGTTGCTACTTGCTGTAATTTCTGTAGTTCGTGTTATGATGATTTTCTGTGAGATAAGTGACTTACGAAAAAAGAATGGGATTTGCACTGTTGGGACTCGTGACTGAAATGAGTTTAGGCAATCAACAGAGTTGGAGGTAGTTTCACATTTCTTTAATTTCATATTTTTTGGTTTGTATTATTTTTAGGATTTCTTGCACTTCAGGGCCATTCTTTTGTATTAATTATTGGAAGTCTTGTTGTCAATGTATAGCAGCCAGATTGCGTTGGGCTTGTATATTGTGGATAATAAATGAATAGCTTAAGTTTGAGGTGTCTTTGTGATGGAAAATTCTGTAGGTCTGTGTTTAATAAAAATAATTAAAGAGGTAGTTTCAGCCTAACCAGTCGCAGTGCACTTGTTGACTTGTTATTGGCGAAGCTCTGTTACCGGTACAACAGTAATGCTGCAGCTGCTCTTCGAGAATATCGCCGGCTGAAAGGATTACGGAAGGGTCCTCTTTCACCACCTGCTGTGCGGAGCATGATGAATAAGTTCGAATGAACTGGAAAACTGGGAGTCGCTCTGGGAAGAGACCGACGGCTGGTTGCACCACAGGTGGTTGCTGAATTCGTTGTTGCTATGGCAGACAACGCTGCGCGCAATTCCCGATCGTCAGGCAGTGCGCGTGCTGTGTCACGTCAGTTGAGCAGCCCGTGGTCCACTGTACGGAAGGTGCTTCGAACCATTCTGGTATCCGTACAAGATCCATATGGTACAGCAGCTTGAACCATAGGACGCACAACGACGTGTTGACTTTGCACTCCACTTTCTCGCATAGATTGAAGTAGACGAGGGCAAATCCTGGACCATCCTCTGGAGAGACGTATGTCTTTTTCCTCTGGCGGGTGAGGTGAACACACAGAAATGCCAAGTTTGGGGACCTTCACCTCCAGTCACTGTGCATGAAGTTCCTCTGTATGGTGAACTTGTCACCGTATGGTGTGGCTTCACGGCTACTTTCATCATTGGCCCATTCTTTTTTGAACAGTGTAAGACGTCGTGGTCTCCTGACCTTCATTGCTTACATATTCCGCCCTCACAATCATATTCCGCACATCAAGACGCTTCATTCGAACCCAAACTCGATAAGATAAAGTCAATGTTGTATGAATACATGTAAATGATATGCAATTAACAAGTAAGCGCACCTTGGTTCAAATACTCGAGCCTGGCGTACACACATACATTCCAGACACGACGGTCACAGAAGCCTTTAGTGCGGGAGAGAAACCGCACAACAGGACGCCAGGCCCTTCAGAGGACGACCCAGCCTATGTCAGCCAGTGACCGCCCGTGTAGCAGACAGCGTGAGCCCGAGTGAAAGGGGAGAACAACCCCGTGTTCAGCTTAAAAGCAAATTCCGCTACATTGTGTGGGAGCGGCCAGCCTACGCATTCTTTACACATAGCACGCAGTTTCAGAGATTTTCACAGGGAGACAACAAACGCCAAACGCCAATGCTACAGGTTTCCAGATTGGTCGCCTTAAACGAAACGTCATTCTCCCGATTTAGAAGAGCAATGCTGATTGGCAGACAATATTTCTGACGCCTTCAGCTGAAAGAGTAATGGAAGAGACTGAAAGATATACTCTTTCACGTCTGGCGTGGACAGGTGCTGTTCCGTTGTCGCTCTTGGAGTGAAGAACAAGTCTCTGCTCAGTACTTCACTGGGAAACCACCTCTGTCGAGAGCGAATCGAAGTGCTACTGTATACTGACTCCTTGCGATTAAGCGTTGTTCACTGTGTTGGCCAACACACCTGTTGTGCGGTGTGAACCTACGGAGTTATAGTTAAACGCCTGTGAGCGAATTGTGAGTGGCATCGCGGTGGATTGGTTATCTGACTGGTGTACCACGCCAATAGTTAGACTAGGGGTGAATAGGAATCCTTGACTTCATCAAGGCATAGGGAGAGTTTGGCTGGTGAAGGTCAATCCAGATAGAATGAGAATCATCTTATTTGTCAGCAGCGAGTGGCGCAAACAGCAGTCATCGCAGCTTACGGTATTGTGCACTACAGCTATTGCGAGCCCCATATTTCCTCCACAACAGTACATTTCACTGCATTTCACATGCGACAGCCTCGACCGTACCTAGCAACATTCTGAAGGAAAATTATTCAAGTTGAGTAGGCGCGCCTTACAGCCATTCTGCCAAGTCAACAACCATCTTAAACTTTGTATAGAAATTTCATTAGCGAATCCTATCCTTGAGAGGTAACTTCACATTCCGAAAAAAAACAGGATATAACTTGTTCAATTCATAACTAAAAGTGCCATTGTGATTTCTCAGAATTTTTGCAAAATAAACAATAACTTTCTTACACTAACTAGCACTATTCCAGTACCCAAGTATCCCACTAGTTACATAAGAAATTTTGTGAATTTTTGTGTCATTTCCTTACAGTGGACGACTCCAGAAGATATTTATTGCTGAAAGTTTTTCAGGCATTTCTCTTTAGAACGTTAGGAGCGTCTGTCTGACATCTGTAGTAGTGTGGGGGTGGAAATTGCATCTTGCAGGAGCCACAGGGTAAAGGGTACATCTCAGATTAATCCATTGCACAGACGCAAAATAACAGAATAACAGATAAACCCCACACCTGAGAAAATGGCGACCCTGCCAGGATAGGTAAAATAGGTAAGCTACCAGGATAGGAAAGTGTCAGGATAGTTAGGTATGGCAGGTCGCAGCAGTAGCACCTTGAAGGTCTTTCTTTCACGTATTAAATAGCTATTTGCGAAGATTGGGATCAGAATAGATACAGGTAGTGAAGAAAGCAGAATTTTAGGGAAAAGGGCGTGTGTTATTGTGTTGGAAAATTTTGCATTTTTTTACTGTTTTTGTGTAGCTGTTAGGGCATAGAATTTTCAGGTAATAGGCACAGACGCAGAGTGACGCAAGGACGCAGTGTGACGCAGCATCATATAAATTAGAATTAAGAAATAACATTTTTCTCCCTTTGCAAGCGCACAGGTAGCGATTGGAGACTGTAGCAGAGCAGACAGAACATTAGCCGAGAATTCACGACGTTGTTGTTGTTGTTGGTTAAACCAACTGGTAATTGGTCGTACGATTTTGTGGATAGGGTTGTGGTGTGTTGAAAGAATTTCCATGTTAACGAGAGCACAAGCCAAAAGGTTACGTGAGAGACAGCAAGTAGACAAGATGGGGGAGAATCAACCAGATTGACAGCAAGTAAATGAGCTTATTGAGAATAGGACAGAAGGTGAACCTGAAAATAGGACAGACGGTGAATCAGAGAATAGGACAGTCGGCAAGCTACAGAATCGGCAGGCTCAGTTAGACTGGGAAAAATTGAGACAGATCAGACAGATGGGAATCGAAGGGAGGGGAACATCGAATTTCCAGAATATGAAATTCCAGGTAGGGCACATTTTGAGCCAGAAATAGACAGCCCACTTAGGAAATGGCAAAGATTAGAAGCGAAACGTGCACAGGAAACGCGTATGTTTGCCGCATATTCAGGGACAGAATACGCGTCAATACAGTCAATGAACCGGCAGTTAGCTAACGTTCGAAGAGAAGTAGACAGTGAGGAAGAGGGGAAACATTTAGAATTCGTTGAACCTATCGTACACATTCTAAATATGCCCCAACAGCAGACACAGAATTTTGCGGAGTTATGAGCGCCACGAAAAGGTTCCGTAACAGACGCAACTGTACCTGCAAACACAAGACATACACAACAGAGAGGGCAGAATGCGGAGTTGTTTGCGCCACGTAATGGTTCAATGACAAACGCAACTATTCCTCAACACAGACAGCACGGGTTATTGCAGTTATCAAACTTAGAAACGCCACAGCATAGCTCAGTAAACGACGTAATTGGCCGAGTAGAAAACAATAGATCGAGAATACACAGTTCAGCAGAAGGTAGCGTTGCAGGACAGGACGCGATCATGTAGATGTTACAAAAAATGAACGCTAGTATGACGAAACAAAATCAGGATATTAATACACAGATAACGAAACAGAATACACAGATGACAAAACAGTATCAGGAATTGAAACAGGATAATCAGGAATTGAAACAGGATAATCAGAACTTGAGACAAGAGATAAAGACACAGATTCAACAGGTTAAAATCCAGATGGAAGAAGGGATCCCCAGAATTGATAGTCAGATCACTCAGATAAACAAAGACGCGAAAGAATCTAGAGAAAGAATTCAGGTACTAACACAAGGTCAGCAGCAATTACGCACTTACGTGGACAAGGTCCAATTGGACATTGTAAACGTTGACAAAAAGGTGGAACGTTTTACGAAAAAAGCCACTCGAACAGCAATACAAATTTCGGAAGAACCAGCAATTCAAAGCATGGTCGCAAAGGTTGCACTGAAAAAGTGTGATCAGCGGATTAATAAAATAGGACTTAAGAACAAAGATCAGTTTGAAAAGCTTCGAACAGAGTTGATACAAACTATCGAAGAAAAGATCGAGACCGATTACACCTGTAGCGAAACAACTGACGCGTCAAGCATTAATTCAGTACACGAACACGCGCCGTCTAAGAAAGTTCAAGTAGAACCAAGGCTAGCCGTAACACTCGCGCAGAAATCGAAACAGAAAACCCCGATTAAAGTAATACATGACATGTCACAGGACCAGGCACAGTACCCAGAAAAACGGAACACATACATTCAGCCGATACCAATCGAAAGACAGGCAACTGAACCAGTAAATCCAATGACACAACATAATACCAGCACAATACCATGAACGACGAGAGTAGAAACACACGAGCAACACTTTTGTTCACCAATGATACGATATGACGCGGATATGAGTCAGGAAATTGAGAACAGGCAGACAGGCAGTAGATAACCAGAGAATAAACACGACGACACAAGCAATGGCAGATTATTTGAATCCATGAATCAGCCACAAACCGGATTTATGAGTAGATATGATACAGACCACTTCCTTACAGTTAGAAAATTTCAACATATCAAGGAAGAAGTTGGTAGCTTGCATGCACGCACATCCATCGACCAGTTTGAAGTAGGCTTACCAAATCACTGGAGCATAGCTCACAAACGTGACTTCATTTGTGCTCACATGTCAGGGACAGTAGCAGAGGTGATGCAAAAGATCGCGGCTACCTGTACGTCTTACCTACAGTTCAGAACAGCATTTCTCGAAAGATATTGGTCCAAGGAGGCGCAAAACAAAATTAAATACGACTTACTTTAGATGACACCATATGAAAACTCAGGAGAGAAAAGCGTGGTAAAATTCTTTGATACAATGGACAAAAAGAATCAATGCCTAGACAAACCATACAGTCACGGAGAGCTGATACGTCTGTGTAGAATGAAATTACGGGTAAAGTATCAACAGGCAACAGTAGGAAAAAATGAAATTACCGAAGAATTCAAAGAGGTTTTAAGGGAACTTGAATTTATGTTTAAAGAAGACGAGGTGAAAGAAAAAAGAAAGGAAAGGGAACGGCAAAAGGAGAGGACTAGGAACGAATATTCCAATAATAATAATAATCGTAATCCTAACACCAATCATTTCAGGCAATTCAACAGACAAGGACAGTGGCACAATGGAGACAATTGGCATAGAAACGATAACCAGAATAATTGGTATCGAAATAGGAACGGTAATGGACACTCATACAGTGGTGGATATGGATTTAGGAATCAAAATGCCAACGGTCAAGGGTACTTTGAAAGAGGTCACGATGTTACAAACAGCAACTGGCGAGACCAGAGCGCGAATAATTACCGAGGAAATTATGGTCCACAAAGACAAGAGCAACACAGCAAAGGGAAACCTGAAGTAGAAATTAGGCCACCAAATCCTGAAAAACGTAAAGATTGACGGGAAAATCCGGAAGAGGTTAGGCAAACTGACGTCCATTCATTAAAACACTCAAAAAAGGACATTCATGTTTTGGGAGTAGCTAGATCAAAATTAGAGAAAACTGAAAATAGCCAAAATTCAGACAAACGGCGACTTACGAAAATTTCCGATAAAGAGTCAGCACCAGATACACTTGAATTACGCTACATAGCCTGGGACAACAGCACAGAATGGGAAAATTCTGAAGGCGAGGATGAACTGCCACCACTTCCGTGTATTAAAGAATTAAGCGATGAAGAATTGTTAACCGGACTTGGCAATATATTTGACGAGAAGCAAGTAAATGAACGCGATAAAACAGAGCAGAGTATCCTAAATAAAAACAAAACACAGATGCCACGAACACAAAAGACGTATAATGTATACAACATGAGTGACTATGAGGAGATAGATAGAGAGTACATTCGGGAATGTTTGGAAATGAAGGAAAAGGAGAGACAGGAGCTCGAAAACAGACGAAAAGAGGTAGATAGGTCGCAAACGGTTTTGATCACGGAGTTAACACCAAAACAAACACAAACAGAAATGGAAGGTACAATTATCCACAGGTTAAGTTATGAATCTATAGCAGAGGATTTGATGCAAGAAAAGGAAATCGTAACATCCACAATTATACAACCCATATTAAAGACAAACATTGGTGAAATCACGACACAAGTAATCACAGATAGTGGGAGTCAAGTGACGGCTATATCAGAAAGCCTATTTGAAAGGTGCAATAGAGAGAAAGAATTACCGAGTTTAAGGACAAAAAGGATAAGAGTTTTTGGAGCCTTCGGAAAAAAATGCAACAGAGGTGAAATACGAAACACGTCTTTCATTCAATTGCCAAGGTTACGAATTTGAAAACAATTTTATAATCGTACCAAAACTTACGGCTGATACAATAATCGCTGTAGATTTCATTAATGAGTGCAAGGTTCACATTTGCATACCACAAGGCTTCGTAAGAGTAGATGATGTAATACTATATTTTATTCAAACTTTAAACGATGAAAAAGAACAGGGAAAAGCAAAGCAATTACATTTAAGTCAAGAAGGGAATGAAATAGAGGAGAAGAGACACCCAAGATATAAGTTTGAGGAAAACCTTAACCCACTCCCACTCGAAATAATCGAAGAAATTCATCAAGAAATTAGTAAGAAGATAGAGGAAATAGATGATATTTCGCTCCCCGATAAAAAAAATTTAGGCATATTGAGATCACATGCGGAGGTATTTGCACCAAAGACAGGTAACATTAAAGATTTTCAATACAAATTTGAGGTCAAAGATCATAAACCCTTTTGTGTTCCACCTTATTCCATACCATATAGTTATCGAGAGCAAGTGTTTCTTGAAATCAGAAAAATGTTGGATGATGACATAATTGAACCCGCCAAGTCACCATATAATTCACCCTTACACGTTGTAAGTAAGAAGGATGGGTGCATACGTTTGGTACTCGATTCAAGACAAATAAATACAATTATAATTTCGGAAACAGATAGACCAGAGAAATTGGAAGAGTTGATTCAGAAGTTTCATGGAGTACAGATTTTTTCATCCATCGATTTGCGTTCAAGTTTTTGGCAAATAGAATTGGAGCCTTCATGTCGAAAATAAACAGCCTTTATTGTCTTTGGTGGTTGCTACCAATTCAGACGTTTACCGTTTGGCCTCAAAATTTCGTCAGCTGCCTTTATTCGCGGTCTAGGTAAAAGTATTGGCATCTACCACGTGAGCCACCTAAAGGAATGTGAATGAAAGAAATGGTAAAAGAGAAGAAATGGAAACAGAGGGGCAATCGCAAATCGTGTACTAACCACTAAATCAAAAAATAAATTAAGAATCAACAAAATAACACATTAATTGGAAGAAAAAAGAGACACAATACACACTAACAATATCTTGTAGCATCAAGTAAACTACAACATGCACACAAACAATAAATGGTACAGAACCATTAAAAGAATGAAGAAGTGGTAGGACATAATTAGTTTAAAGATAAGAAATCATATATGTACAATATTTTTGCCAACATCAGAAAATTTTGGCATTATATAAAATCAGAGTTTTTTTGTAAATAACGAATATATGTAAAACAAAAATTGTAAATATTTCTACGCGGCCCGCATCTCGTGGTCGTGCGGTAGCGTTCTCGCTTCCCACGCCCGGGTTCCCGGGTTCGATTCCCGGCGGGGTCAGGGATTTTCTCTGCCTCGTGATGGCTGGGTGTTGTGTGCTGTCCTTAGGTTAGTTAGGTTTAAGTAGTTCTAAGTTCTAGGGGACTTATGACCACAGCAGTTGAGTCCCATAGTGCTCAGAGCCATTTGAACCATTTCTACGCGTCAGAGGGACATCGCCACCAACACCAATCACCAGCTACCTTAACACCAGATGCTTCGAAATAACGACGTAGAGAGTACAGACTTGTTGAGAAAGCACTTAGGGCAATAAAAACAACATGAAGACCAACGCCACACTGGAAATACTGGTTACAACCAGCAGGAGGACAACGCAGAGCACGGACATTTCATACGTCACGACACTGCTACACAACGGAAGAGCGTGGGGAGAATCATAATACGACGAGACGACAATGACGGTACAAAAAATTACTAAGATCTACAAACCCATCAAGTAACAGTTGGAAAGGCAGTCAGATCCTACAAATCCTATATCACTCCTACACTAAAATTGACATATTCCTAGCCCAAGAAGAACAGAAGAATGCAGGAAAGAAGAGAAGAACAGAAGATGCAAGATGAAGAAGGGCAGAAGACAGCAAGATACCTTTCTCTCCTATCCTACAAAGCAAATTGCTACTAACGTCTTTCCATGAACTTTGAGGCATAGCAACTACTACAACCATCTCTCCAAAAATAAACCTTGATTCGTCAAACAAATACAAGCGAACGGCAAACAGAATATTAAGTCGTACCAACCAACATTATCTAGAAATAGATTCAGCAAAATGAACAGTATTCTCCCTACCACATCATCAAATTGGCACACCGTCCCAGGTGTGACAACAGAGGAGTACCAAGACATCACTGTTTATGCAGTAAACCACAGTCATCATCATCGGTTAAAAGTACCACTCCATGATGACAATGTCAACAAGTAAGACCCGGCATCGCATGCGTGAGTGCTTCTCTCATGATTTGTGACACCCATAAAAATGAGTCGACGCCTTGACGCCTTCCAGCATTTCAGTGGGGATTGTTGTGCACAGAAACTGACACAGCAAAAAAAAAAAAAAAAAAAAAAAAAAGGGAAAAGACTGAAGACTGATATAACACGAATGTAGAGTTAAGAAAATGGATTTTTTTCCTTTTTTGTAAAAGTAATTATTTTATTATGTATGTAAAGTCCATAATTTATAGATACCTTAAAACCTTTTGTAAAGAAACTTAGTTAGTATAGTTATATAATCTCATAAACTCATGGAAACTCTATTTATTTCTTTTATATGTAAAATTAGAAAAGGATTGTGCAGGATTTTTCTTCTTTAAGTAACATTCAAAAACACCTTTTTGGGGTAATAATATTAATACTGAGGATAGAATTAAGAGGAGACGCTTCTTCATTCTTAAAAAAAACCATGACACATAAAGAAAAAGATAATGCCTAAATAAATAAAACAAAGTAACACAACAGAGCTTTTGTGAACATTTACGCAAGCTTAATTAAAGAAAAGATATAAGCATATTAAAACGTGATACACTGTACACTTACGAGTTTAGAAAAATTAATATTGTAAAAACAAATTTTTGGAAATGAAAAAGAAAAACAGAGACACGTACTGGCAACGACAAAGAATAACAACCTTTGTAAAGCCTATATTTGCCTAACAACAAAACATAAACTGGAAAATTAAAAAAAATAGAAACAATAACTATAAAGAAATCATTAGAAAAAAATTGTTAAGAATGGCTGATAAAAGTTTATTGGAAAATCTAAAAGAACAATTTTTTTCTGACCTTGTCAATGTTTTCCTCGGCATTGACAAAACCCAGACAAAAATGCTGTCAAAAGGAGGGAGGTATGTAAGACATCGTGGTCTCCTGACCTTCATTGCTTACATATTCCGCCCTCACAATCATATTCCGCACAAGGCGCTTCATTCGAACCCAAACTCGATAAGATAAAGTCAATGTTGTATGAATTCATGTAAATGATATGTAATTAACAAGTAAGTGCACGGTGGTTGAAATACTCGAGGCTAGCGTACACACATACATTCCAGACACGACGGTGAAGGCAAACTTGGTCAAGTGAGGCCTTATAGATGAATATGACGACAGAAGGACTTGTGGCGAGTAGCAGGATACGGAACATCTCATGAAATGTCCTAACCGTCCCAATAATTGTACACTCGTTGAATTATGGGTGGGTAACAAGGAAGCATTTGCCGCTCTACTCCCCTATTTCTCTACATAAGTTAATTTTAACTTTGATTGAGCACATATTTCTCAAGTGAGGCGACCAGTTTAATTTAATGGAAATAAACATTACTAAAATTCTTGAGAAAAAAGACAACCACCGCCAGAGAGAGCAACATAGGTATAATTTTTAAGTTTTACGTTATTACGTTTTACACCTTCCGCCCACTTTTGTGTATATGTTATAGCAGAAAAATTATCTAACCGCCCATCAGTAATGGTGTTTCATGAAGTACGAAAGCAACTTTACTTTTACAAGGTAGAGCAATAACATTAAATCAGATGATAATAACTACTTAAAAATAGTTCAAGTCAAAATTTTATGAAAACGTAATGAAAATGTTCTTAAAACCTCTACCGCTCACCATGAAAGCTGGAGCGCTCTCAAGTGGCCGGAAGCGACCAGATTGACTACCATTGATTTCGATGGTGGGAATATGGTCTTAATAACGCATCGCTATTGTGCACAGTATGACTACGAGGTGTGCTCAGTAAAAAGTATAAATATGTTACTAAAAATTAACTGAGCTATTTTTCGTCAACCGCCATAAGTCAATATTATATAGTGGGGCCTGTGTCAGACGGGATGAGAGCCCGACAGCATTACTGATCAGAGACGAACGATCGAATTATTCGCAATAATTTCTTGCATGTAATAAGTGCAAGACATATTAAAACGATGTTAGGGCCGCGATTTGCCAAGAGCCATGACAGATTAATGACTGAACTAAATATGTTTTCCGGCATTACGTCTCTTCACAACAATCTCAGACAAAGCAATATGAAACAGTGTTACCTAGTGCACAAGCATGTAAATATCCGTACCAGGAGAATTGATGATAAGTATAACAACAAGAGCTTTTTTGCCTTTGTTTCATATTTTATTCTAAAACCAAAACCAGCAAACATCAATACTTGAATGTGTCTGCTCACTAAGGTAGATCGAGAAAGAAGACATGAAAAACATGCAAATCTCCGCTCTTACCAAAAGTCAAGAGGAAAGAAACTTCAAACATGTGTTTTCATCCAGCCACCAGCTGCTTTTATGTCGCTAATTTTCTGGACTATACTACTGCGATTACTTTTTACGTTAGGCGATTCTCGACATTCAAAGATTTACCCAAAACTCTCATATACGCGAAGAAAATAAAGAGCACATACGCGCTAGAAACAGATTCCTACAGAGTATTACAAGAAAAATAAGACACGAGAAAATAAACTAAGTTCAAAAATGGCTCTGAGCACTATGGGACTCAACTGCTGAGGTCATTAGTCCCCTAGAACTTAGAACTAGTTAAACCTAACTAACCTAAGGACATCACAAACATCCATGCCCGAGGCAGGATTCGAACCTGCGACCGTAGCGGTCTTGCGGTTCCAGACTGCAGCGCCTTTAACCGCACGGCCACTTCGGCCGGCATAAACTAAGTGCTGAATAACGAAATACGCACTGCCTGGAGTCTAATTCAAACAACAGAAGCCGACCGCGGTGGCCAAGCGGTTCTAGGCGCTGCAGTCCGGAACTGCGTGACTGCTACGGTCGCAGGTTCGAATCCTGCCTCGGGCATGGATGTGTGTGATGTCCTTAGGTTAGTTAGGTTTAAGTAGTTCTAAGTTCTAGGGCACTGATGACCTCAGATTTTAAGTCCCATAGTGCTCAGAGCCATTTGAAACAAGCCAAACAACAGAAACCGAACATAAAGTTCGGAAAACCAAAAAAGATGACAGTGTACAAGTAAATTATAAACCACCTCTGACAATACTGTGTTTTCGAGTTAGAGAATTTTGCATGACCACTTCATCGCGTGATAAAGCAACCAGCGCTTCTGCTACTAGTACAGATCGTTTTCATCGATCACCCTGACGTAGGTAGCCTGCAAGGATAGCCATTTCCAGCCAGAGTTCGGCAATCCATCCGTCACAACTTTGCTCGCTTCATTCCTGTGTAAGGCATTTGTGTAATATTCTTGAATTCCGTTTACATATACTCACACACAGTTCCGAGAGGGATCAGGTTGACTGCTCAGATAATGGGCAGTCTGATTGTTGACTCACATACTATGTAGAAACATTTTTCTCTTCAAATTCCTGCTGACACCAATAGTCGGAGATTCTACAAGCCTCTTATGTTCGCTGATTACGTGCTCTACGGAAACTGTGTCAAATACTCCTAATATTAAAATGTGGTAAGAAAATTTAAGCGCAACCTCCTAAAACTGTACAAATGTAGCGGATTTCTTAATCATGAACATTACATGTAACTTCTTCATTTATGTGGCCATGTTGCCCATATTTGCTTTGCAATTCTTGAGAGTATTTTTGTTCTTTATTTTGCAACTACAAAAATGCGTGTTTTTTCACCAGGCACGTTTCGCTTTGTTGATATAAAGCGTCATCAGTGGTTGTGATTTTCGCTTGATTTCTCGCTTACTTCGGGATATGCCATCTGCTAGCGCATCGTTTCTGTTTTTCTTCTTTAGATACTGGTAGTTGTAGTCTAATTTTCAGTTGCTCTGCAGCACTATGCATTTCTTACTTTTCACATTAAACTTTTTTGCACACCACAGTGTGTGCGAAAAAGTGATTTTTAAACTTCAGTCATTCCTGCACTGTCAATTGGCATCACCACGTTTTATGAATTTGATCGAGTATTCCTGGTACACAGCAAAATATACAAAACAATGACCACGTCCATTTGTTACTCCATTCCAGTTTTGCCTAAATAAAACTAGTAGTTACCGTGAAATGCCTGAATGCGTTAATTTTTCTTTAGTTAGATGTGTCTGGAAAATATTTTTTTCGTAATCCAATAGACACTTCTCATTTTTGTGACAACTTCAGAGAATAAATAAGAAACTGCTTCATTGTTATTAAAATATACATTATTCAAAAATTATCATGAAAACGGTGCACAGGAATTATTACAAAATATTTAATGTCAACAATTGATAGTGGTCTTCTGTAATGTAACATCACATATTCCCTTACCGAGCGAGGTGGCGCAGTGGTTAGCACACTGGACTCGCATTCTGGAGGACGACGGTTCAATCCCGTCTCCAGCCATCCTGATTTAGGTTTTCCGTGATTTCCCTAAATCGTATCAGGCAAATGCCGGGATGGTTCCTTTGAAAGGGCACGGCCGATTTCCTTCCCAATCCTTCCCTAACCCGAGCTTGCGCTCCGTCTCTAATGACCTCGTTGTCAACGGGACGTTAAACACCAACCACCACCACCATATTCCCTTGATTTTGTTTCTGTTAATCGCTTGTGAAACAATTACATCTTCCCAGTTTAGCTGTCGATATGAACTGCAAGTTATTAAAAAAAGTGATGATGTGTGACATTTTGGGTATAGTTTAAATGCTTAAAATCCACTTCTGCATACTTCAGAGTCACGCTACGTGGCTCTGCGTTCTCCTGGTACGGCTGCGTCTGCTTATTTACCGATTCGAGCGTTAGGCAGAAAGAGCAGTGCAAATCGCTGTTACAAGCGGTTCTTTATGCGGCAAAATGAGTAACATCAACATAATTAAAAAATATAGTGCACCTTAGCTGCTTAAATTCTGGCAGTGTTTCCTTCCTACGAAAAAAATTTCAGAACAGGTCTCTACATTTTGGATTGGACCATTCCCTTCTTAGATGTACTGATTATTGCCTTATTAATTCTGTTAATACGGTATTATCGATATTCACACAGCCTCTCTGATCTGTCCTGAGTGTTCACAGGATTTGACTGATTCATTTGCTGCGGTTAAAAATGCTTGCGCTTCGTAAAGTTATCCGTCCGCTTTCGTTTTTCCTCATTTATAAGTCGTCTTGGTCGTTTAGTCACTTATATAAGTTCAGTGAACTGGACTGTGAAACAGTGTCTCAGCATTTGAGTCAACTAATTCTGCGAACATGTCAATTATTATTCCCCCTTTAAATTAATCATCACTGCAGTACCTTTGAAAAAGAGCACACTTTTCATTGTTTAATATGAACACCACTCCAGTCCACGGGGCAATTCAAAAGTAACAGTACACACTTCGTGGATGTAATATATGCATCAAAATGAGAGTAAATCGTTAAATAAAGCTTTGTCTGGCATTGCTTTATTTCCGAGATTTGCAGTTGATTCACAAACTGCGACATCGTCGCGAAAAAACACAATGACCCGTATATGTAATACGTTTCTTTAATTTACGTCTATGGTCACAATCTTTTTTGTTTAACAGATTACCGGTTTCGGTCTTTAATGACCATCGTCAGATCTGCAGCAAAATGGGAAAAATATAAATACACTCGCAAACTGTATACAGCTTAAGAACAATACATCGAGCATATTGAAAAGTAGTACTGACAAAATTTACATTTGTGCGCTTTAAAAATGAAGAGGCATACCTGTTTCATAAAAACAAAGTCCTAATGTACTGCAGCCACAGTGACATCGTCAAATATTTAATGCGGAATCAGCACCAGCATCGTCAAATACATATAAATCACGTCACATGCACGAGTCATGTTGTCAGTAAAACTACTGTTTAAAACAAGCTGCCGTACAGTAGCCACAAGATGTTTCTGTTGTAAGTTGACCAGATGTCGCTAATGTCGGCATACACTAGTTTTCATTAATTAATTGAAACAGTGAAAATCAAAGGGGGATACAATAGTTAAAGTCTGTAATAAGCTTATAAAGTATGAAAGGTGTTACAGTAATAAGAAGCAATAACAAGAAGAACACGCCAAAAGTAATATTGTTAAAATGACGAAGAGTTAAAAAACAGTGGTTGACATATGCTCTAGTGCCAATATTCGAGACAATCACATAAATATTAAACACCATGGATATTGCACCGGGTAATATTAAACAACATAAAACAAGAAAAGAATGATAAAATTCCGTAACAGTGCTTGATCTACATTATCTGATTAATTCAGTCTATGAAATGAATAAAGAAGGAACAAGATCCTACTAGAATCATGTGTAAAACGTATGAAAACGAAGTAAATATGTGATGCACTCACTACTAGGTGAACTTGCGAACACACTATATATAACAGAGGCGTGCAGTGATTAGGGTAAAACATTGTCAAATTAATCAGATAATGTAGATCATCCACTGTTACGGAGTACCGCAGGGTATGAGGGGCCCTCTGTTGGTCACGTTCCTCCAACTACTTCCCGCCTGTGCGGAATTCTGGCGTTAGCGCTAACAGAGGGCGCTGATTATGTGCAGAACTATATTTTCTCTCATTTGTGGCTCCTTTAGCGGTTTGTTTTATATTGTTTGGTATTACCCGGTGAAATATCAATGGTGTTTAATATTTATGTCATTGTCTAGAATATTGGCACTAGAGCATATGTGAACCACTGTTTTTTAAATCTTCGTCTTTTTAACAATATTACTTTTGTCGTGTTCTTCTTGTTATTGCTTCTTATTACTGTAACACCTTTCATACTTTATAAGCTTATTACAGACTTTAACTACTGTGGCCGGCCGACGTGGCCGTGCGGTTAAAGGCGCTGCAGTCTGGAACCGCAAGACCGCTACGGTCGCAGGTTCGAATCCTGCCTCGGGCATGGATGTTTGTGATGTCCTTAGGTTAGTTAGGTTTAACTAGTTCTAAGTTCTAGGGGACTAATGACCTCAGCAGTTGAGTCCCATAGTGCTCAGAGCCATTTTTTAACTACTGTATCCCCCTTTTATTTTCGCTGTTTCAATTAATTATTGAAAACTAGTGTATGCCGACATTAGCGACATCTGGTCAACTTACAACAGAAACATCTTGTGGCTACTGTACGGCAGCTTGTTTTAAACAGTAGTTTTACTGACAACATGACTCGTGCATGTGACGTGATTTATATGTATTTGACGATGCTGGTGCTGATTCCGCGTTAAATATTTGACGATGTCACTGTGGCTGCAGTACATTAGGACTTTGTTTTTATGAAACAGGTATTGTTGTTGCTGTTGTGGTCTTCAGTCCTGATACTGGTTTGATGTAGCTCTCCATGCTACCCTATCCTGTGCAAGTTTCTTCATCTCCCAGTACCTACTGCAACCTACATCCTTCTGAATCTGTTTAGTGTATTCATCTCTTGGTCTCCCTCTACGATTTTTACCCTCCACGCTGCCCTCCAATGCTAAATTTGTGATCCCTCAATGCCTCAGAACATGTCCTACAAACCGGTCTCTTCTTCTCGTCAAGTTGTGCCGCAAACTCCTCTTCTCCCCAATTCTATTCAATACCTCCTCATTAGTTATGCGATCTACCCATCTAATCTTCAGCATTCTTCTGTAGCACCACCTTTCGAAAGCTTCTATTCTCTTCTTGTCCAAACTATTTATCGTCCATGTTTCACTTCCATACATGGCTATACTCCATACAAATACTTTCAGAAACGACTTCCTGACACTTAAATCTATACTCGATGTTAACAAATTTCTCTTCTTCAGAAACTCTTTCCTTGCCATTGCCAGTCTACACTTTACATCTTCTCTACTTCGACCATCATCAGTTATTTTGCTCCCCAAATAGTAAAACTCCTTTACTACTTTAAGTGTCTCATTTCCTAATCTAATTCCCTCAGCATCACCCGACTTAATTCGACTACATTCCATTATCCTCGTTTTGCTTTTTTTATGTTCATCTTATATCCTCCTTTCAAGACACTGTCCATTCCGTTCAACTGCTCTTCCAAGTCCTTTGCTGTCTCTGACAGAATTACAATGTCATCGGCGAACCTCAAAGTTTTCATTTCTTCTCCATGGATTTTAATACCTACTCCGTATTTTTCTTTTGTTTCCTTTACTGCTTGCTCAATGTACAGATTGAATAACATCGGGGATAGGCTACAACCCTGTCTCACTCCCTTCCCAACCACTGCTTCCCTTTCATGCCCCTCGACCCTTACAACTGCCATCTGGTTTCCGTTCAAATTGTAAATAGCCTTTCGCTCCCTGTATTTTACCCCTGCCACCTTTAGAATTTGAAAGAGAGTGTTCCAGTCAACATTGTCAAAAGCTTTCTCTAAGACTACAAATGCTAGAAACGTAGGTTTGCCTTTCCTTAATCTTTCTTCTAAGATAAATCGTAGGTCAGTATTGCCTCACGTGTTCCAATATTTCTACGGAATCCAAACTGATCTTCCCCGATGTCGGCTTCTACCAGTTTTTCCATTCGTCTGTAAAGAATTCGTGTTAGTATTTTGCAGTTGTGACTTATTAAACTGATAGTTCGGTAATTTTCACATCTGTCAACACCTGCTTTCTTTGGGATTGGAATTATTATATCCTTCTTGAAGTCTGAGGGTATTTCGCCTGTCTCATACATCTTGCTCACCAGATGGTAGAGTTTTGTCAGCACTGGCTCTCGCAAGGCCGTCAGTAGTTCTAATGGAATGTTGTCTACTCCCGGGGCCTTGTTTCGGCTCAGGTCTTTCAGTATTCTGTCGAACTCTTCAAGCAGTATCGTATCTCCCATTTCATCATCATCTACATTCTCTTCCATTTCTATAATATTGTCCTCAAGTACATCGCCCTTGTATGGACCCTCTATATACTCCATCCATCTTTCTGCTTTCCCTTCTTTCGTTAGAACTGTGTTTCCATCTGAGCTCTTGATATTCATACAAGTGGTTCTCTTTTCTCCAAAGGTCTCTTTAATTTTCCGTAGGCAGTATCTACACTCCTGGAAATTGAAATAAGAACACCGTGAATTCATTGTCCCAGGAAGGGGAAACTTTACTGACACATTCCTGGGGTCAGATACATCACATGATCACACTGACAGACCCACAGGCACATAGACACAGGCAACAGAGCATGCACAATGTCGGCACTAGTACAGTGTATATCCACCTTTCGCAGCAATGCAGGCTGCTATTCTCCCATGGAGACGATCGTAGAGATGCTGGATGTAGTCCTGTGGAACGGCTTGCCATGCCATTTCCACCTGGCGCCTCAGTTGGACCAGCGTTCGTACTGGACGTGCAGACCGCGTGAGACGACGCTTCATCCAGTCCCAAACATGCTCAATGGGGGACAGATCCGGAGATCTTGCTGGCCAGGGTAGTTGACTTACACCTTCTAGAGCACGTTGGGTGGCACGGGATACATGCGGACGTGCATTGTCCTGTTGGAACAGCAAGTTCCCTTGCCGGTCTAGGAATGGTAGAACGATGGGTTCGATGACGGTTTGGATGTACCGTGCACTATTCAGTGTCCCCTCGACGATCACCAGTGGTGTACGGCCAGTGTAGGAGATCGCTCCCCACACCATGATGCCGGGTGTTGGCCCTGTGTGCCTCGGTCGTATGCAGTCCTGATTGTGGCGCTCACCTGCACGGCGCCAAACACGCATACGACCATCATTGGCACCAAGGCAGAAGCGACTCTCATCGCTGAAGACGACACGTCTCATTCGTCCCTCCATTCACGCCTGTCGCGACACCACTGGAGGCGGGCTGCACGATGTTGGGGCGTGAGCGGAAGACGGCCTAACGGTGGGCGGGACCGTAGCCCAGCTTCATGGAGACGGTTGCGAATGGTCCTCGCCGATACCCCAGGAGCAACAGTGTCCCTAATTTGCTGGGAAGTGGCGGTGCGGTCCCCTACGGCATTGCGTAGGATCCTACGGTCTTGGCGTGCATCCGTGCGTCGCTGCGGTCCGGTCCCAGGTCGACGGGCACGTGCACCTTCCGCCGACCACTGGCGACAACATCGATGTACTGTTGAGACCTCACGCCCCACGTGTTGAGCAATTCGGCGGTACGTCCACCCGGCCTCCCGCATGCCCACTATACGCCCTCGCTCAAAGTCCGTCAACTGCACATACGGTTCACGTCCACGCTGTCGCGGCATGCTACCAGTGTTAAAGACTGCGATGGAGCTCCGTATGCCACGGCAAACTGGCTGACACTGACGGCGGCGGTGCACAAATGCTGCGCAGCTAGCGCCATTCGACGGCCAACACCGCGGTTCCTGGTGTGTCCGCTGTGCCGTGCGTGTGATCATTGCTTGTACAGCCCTCTCGCAGTGTCCGGAGCAAGTATGGTGGGTCTGACACACCGGTTTCAATGTGTTCTTTTTTCCATTTCCAGGAGTGTATCTTACCCCTAGTAAGATAAGCCTCTACATCCTTACTTTTGTCCTCTAGCCATCCCTGCTTAGCCATTTTGCGCTTCCTGTCGATATCATTTTTGAGACGTTTGTATTCGTTTTTGCCTGCTTCATTTACTGCATTTTTATATTTTCTCCTTTCATCAATTAAATTCAATATTTCTTCTGTCACCCAAGGATTTCTACTAGCCCTCGTCGTTTTACCTACTTGATCCTCTGCTGCCTTCACTACTTCATCCCTCAAAGCTACCCATTCTTCTTCTACTGTATTTCTTTCCCCCATTCCTGTCAATTGTTCCCTTATGCTCTCCCTGAAACTCTCTACAGCCTCTGGTTCTTTCAGTTTATCCAGGTCCCATCTCCTTAAATTCTCACCTTTTTGCAGTTTCTTCAATTTTAATCTGCAATTCATAACCAATAGATTGTGGTCAGAGTCCACATCTGCCCCTGGAAATGTCTTACAATTTAAAACCTGGTTCCTAAATCTCTGTCTTACCATTATATAATCTATCTGATACCTTTTAGTATCTCCGGGATTCTTCCATGTATACAACCATCTTTTATGATTCTTGAACCAAGTGTTAGCTATGATTAAGTTATGCTCTGTGCAAAATTCTACTAGACGGCTTCCTCTTTCATTTCTTACCCCCAATCCATATTCACCTACTATGTTTCCTTCTCTCCCTTTTACTACACTCGAATTCCAGTCACCCATGACTATTAAATTTTCGTCTCCCTTCACTATCTGAATAATTTCTTTTATCTCATCATACATTTCATCAATTTCTTCATCATCTGCAGAGCTAGTTGGCATATAAACTTGTACTACTGTAGTAGGTGTGAGCTTCGTGTTTATCTTGGCCACAATAATGCGTTCACTATGCTGTTTGTAGTAGCTTACCCGCACTCCTATTTTCTTATTCAGTATTAAACCTACTCCTGCATTACCCCTATTTGATTTGGTATTTATTACCCTGTATTCGCCTGACCAAAAGTCTTGTTCCTCCTGCCACCGAACTTCACTAATTTCTATGTCTAACTTTAACCTATCCATTTCCCTTTTCAAATTTTCTAACCTACCTGCCCGATTAAGGGATCTGACATTCCACGCTTCGATCCGTAGAACGCCGGTTTTCTTTCTCCTGATAACAACGTCCTCTTGAGTAGTCCCCGCCCGGAGATCCGAATGGGGGACTATTTTACCTCCGGAATATTTTACCCAAGAGGACGCCATCATCATTTAATCATACAGTAAAGCTGCATGCCCTCGGGAAAAATTACGGCTGTAGTTTCCCCTTGCTTTCAGCCGTTCGCAGTACCAGCACAGCAAGGCCGTTTAGGTTATTGTTACATGGCCAGATCAGTCAATCATCCAGACTATTGCCCCTGCAACTACTGAAAAGGCTGCTGCCCCACTTCAGGAACCATACGTTTGTCTGGCCCCTCAACAGATACCCTTCCGTTGTGGTTGCACTTACGGTACGGCCATCTGTATCACGGAGGCACGCAAGCCTCCCCACCAACGGCAAGGTCCATGGTTCATGGGGGGTGGGGGATAGCGCACAAATGTAAATTTTGTCAGTACTATTTTTCAATATGATCTATGTATTGTTCTTAAGCTGTAGAACGTGTTCAAAATCCATGTAGACGAAGACAGTGACGTGCTCGACATCTCACCGCTCTCGTACTGTTCCATGTTCAGTTCATCTTATTTTGCACAGTTGCGCAGCCATTTTCAGTTCGCTGCTGTAGTGTTACATTCCCAATTGCAATACGATACACGAACTCCGGGAGACGACCCCAAAGGTAGAAATCCGAGGGGTTAACATTCGGAGATCTGGCGGGCCAAGCAACTGGTCCTGCACGACCTGCCCACATATCGGGACAAGCAACACTCAGATTCTCTCTTGCCTGCCGACTGAAATGTGCAGGATCACTGTCGTGCACAAACCGCAATATGGGTCGCGTAGCGAGTGGGACATCACGAAGCAGACCACGAAATTCACGTTCCAAAAACTGTCGACACACTCTGACAATCAGGCGCAGTGGAATAACGCGTTGTCCGAGTAACCGATATTACACTATACCACAAGAAATGTTAGCTACATAATGATTTGATATCCTCGTACTGTACTTAACGCGAGGATTCTCAAATTCCCATGCGTGCATGTTGTGAGCGTTCACGATACCCGCGTGGGTAAAGAGGTTCTAATCCATAAACAGTACCCGACAACCGAACATTGAATCAGCCGCATGGGGCTCAAGTAACCAATGACAGAAATTCTGACCTCTAGGAAAGTCTACAGGTATCAGCTGCTGTACCTTCTGCAGGTCAAATGGGTGGAATTGCTGTCTCCGAAGCAGGTGCCCATATGTTGACTAAGGAATCACTACAGTAGCACTTATACGCTGGGACTTGTGGCCGGAACTTTACCTACCGTTTCCAGGATGTCCACAATGTTCTCAACACCCCCTCCATTCAGTTGAGGCCGACCTACCCTTGGTGCACCACGAATGCCACATTTGCTTAAAGAACTGTGTGCAGCTGTGAAAGGCTGATGGTTTGGTACTCTTCTATTTGGAAACATTTCCACATAGCATTGTCTTACTGCTTGTGCATTGCCTTCTGCTACGCCG